>NC_083560.1:157526717-157632286 GCF_019925205.1 Metopolophium dirhodum | reverse complement strand
TTACCTTTATATTAACATTGTTCATTGATAGGGTACATCTTTTCAAATTAATAAAAAACATAATTTTTTGATGAATTAAACTTTAATCAATTGCAAATACTTTTATTCACTATTAATAAACTAGTTTATCAGAAAACTAGAGTTTAAAGCCCAATTATTGCGCATATATGAACATTTTTTAGTGTTAGGGTACAGCATTTCAAATTAATAAAAAACATAATTTGTTGATGAATAAAATTTTAGTCAATTGCAAATACACTTATCCACTATAAATAAACGAGGTTTTCAGAAAACTAGAGTTTAAAACCCAATAATTGCGTAAATATGAAAATTTTTTAGTGTTAGGGTACATTTTATTCAAATTTATAAAAAACATAATTTTTTGATGAATAAAACTGAAGTCAATTGCTAATACATTAGTCACCTATAGATAGATAAGTAGAAGGAATAACTATAATTTAGAACTCAATAATTACGTTTATATTAACATTGTTCATTGATAGGGTACATCTTTTCAAATTAATAAAAAACATAATTTTCTGATGAATAAAACTTAAGTCAATTGCAAATACTTTTATTCACTATAAATAAACTAGGTTATCAGAAAACTAGAGTTTAAACCCATTAAATACCCTTATATGAAAATTTCTTAGCGTTGGGGTACATCTTTTCAAATAAATAAAAAACATAATTTGTTGATGAATACAATTTTGGTCAATTGCAAATACACTTATCAACTAAAATGAAACTAGGTTTTCAGATAGCTAGAGTATAAAACCCAATAATTACGCTTATATGAACATTTTTTAGCGTTGGGGTACATTTTTTCAAATTTATAAAAAACATAATTTTTTGATGAATAAAACTGAAGGCAATTGCAAATACTTTTATTCACTCTAAATAAAATAGGTTATCAGAAAACTAGAGTTGAAAGCCCAATAATTGCGCATATATGAACATTTTTTAGTGTTGGGGTACATCTTTTCAAATTAATAAAAAACATAATTTGTTGATGAATAAAACTTTTGTCAGTTGCTAATACATTAGTCACCTATAGATAGATAAGTAGAAGGAATAACTATAATTTAGAACTCAATAATTACGTTTATATTAACATTGTTCATTGATAGGGTACATCTTTTCAAATTAATAAAAAACATAATTTTTTGATGAATAAAACTTAAGTCAATTGTAAATACTTTTATTCACTATAAATAAACTAGTTTATCAGAAAACTAGAGTTTAAACCCAATAATTACCCTTATATGAAAATTTTTTAGCGTTGGGGTACATCTTTTCAAATAAATAAAAAACATAATTTGTTGATGAATACAATTTTATTCAATTGCAAATACACTTATCAACTAAAATGAAACTAGGTTTTCAGAAAACTAGAGTATAAAACCCAATAATTACGCTTATATTAACATTTTTTAGCGTTGGGGTAAAACTAGAATTTAGAACTCAATTATTACCTTTATATTAACATTGTTCATTGATAGGGTACATCTTTTCTAATTAATAAAAAACATAATTTGTTGATGAATAAGACTTAAGTCAATTGCTAATACATTAGTCACCTATAGATAGATTAGTAGAAGGAATACTATAATTTAGAACTCAATTATTACGTTTATATTAACATTGTTCATTGATAGGATACATCTTTTCTAATTAATAAAAAACATAACTTTTTGATGAATAAAACTTAAGTCAATTGAAAATACTTTTATTCACTCTAAATAAACTAGGTTATCAGAAAACTAGAGTTTAAAGCCCAATAATTGCGTATATATGAAAATTTTTTAGTGTTAGGGTACATTTTTTCAAATTTATAAAAAACATAATTTTTTGATGAATAAAACTGAAGGCAATTGCAAATACTTTTATTCACTCTAAATAAAATAGGTTATCAGAAAACTAGAGTTGAAAGCCCAATAATTGCGCATATATGAACATTTTTTAGTGTTGGTGTACATCTTTTCAAATTAATAAAAAAACATAATTTTCTGATGAATAAAACTTAAGTCAATTGCACATACTTTTATTCACTATAAATAAACTAGGTTATCAGAAAACTAGAGTTTAAACCCATTAAATACCCTTATATGAAAATTTCTTAGCGTTGGGGTACATCTTTTCAAATAAATAAAAAACATAATTTGTTGATGAATACAATTTTGGTCAATTGCAAATACACTTATCAACTAAAATGAAACTAGGTTTTCAGAAAGCTAGAGTATAAAACCCAATAATTACGCTTATATGAACATTTTTTAGCGTTGGGGTAAAACTAGAATTTAGAACTCAATTATTACCTTTATATTAACATTGTTCACTGATAGGGTACATCTTTTCAAATTAATAAAAAACATAATTTTTTGATGAATAAAACTTTAATCAATTGCAAATACTTTTATTCACTATTAATAAACTAGTTTATCAGAAAACTAGAGTTTAAAGCCCAATTATTGCGCATATATGAACATTTTTTAGTGTTAGGGTACAGCATTTCAAATTAATAAAAAACATAATTTGTTGATGAATAAAATTTTAGTCAATTGCAAATACACTTATCCACTATAAATAAACGAGGTTTTCAGAAAACTAGAGTTTAAAACCCAATAATTACGCTTATATGAAAATTTCTTAGCGTTGGGGGTACATCTTTTCAAATTAATAAAAAACATAATTTTTTGATGAATAAAACTCAAGTCAATTGCAAATACTTTTATTCACTATAAATAAACTAGTTTATCAGAAAACAAGAGTTTAAAGCCCAATAATTGCGCATATATGAACATTTTTTAGTGTTAGGGTACATCTTTTCAAATTAATAAAAAACATATTTTTTTGATGAATAAAACTTTAGTCAATTGCTAATACATTAGTCACCTATAGATAGATTAGTAGAAGGAATAACTATAATTTAGAACTCAATAATTACGTTTATATTAACATTGTTCATTGATAGGGTACATCTTTTCAAATTAATAAAAAACATAATTTTTTGATGAATTAAACTTTAATCAATTGCAAATACTTTTATTCACTATTAATAAACTAGTTTATCAGAAAACTAGAGTTTAAAGCCCAATTATTGCGCATATATGAACATTTTTTAGTGTTAGGGTACAGCATTTCAAATTAATAAAAAACATAATTTGTTGATGAATAAAATTTTAGTCAATTGCAAATACACTTATCCACTATAAATAAACGAGGTTTTCAGAAAACTAGAGTTGAAAACCCAATAATTACGCTTATATGAAAATTTCTTAGCGTTGGGGTACATCTTTTCAAATAAATAAAAAACATAATTTTTTGATGAATAAAACTTAAGTCAATTGCAAATACTTTTATTCACTATAAATAAACTAGGTTATCAGAAAACTAGAGTTTAAACCCAATAATTACCCTTATATGAAAATTTTTTAGCGTTGGGGTACATCTTTTCAAATAAATAAAAAACATAATTTGTTGATGAATACAATTTTATTCAATTGCAAATACACTTATCAACTAAAATGAAACTAGGTTTTGAGAAAACTAGAGTATAAAACCCAATAATTACGCTTATATTAACATTTTTTAGCGTTGGGGTAAAACTAGAATTTAGAACTCAATTATTACCTTTATATTAACATTGTTCATTGATAGGGTACATCTTTTCAAATTAATAAAAAACATAATTTGTTGATGAATAAGACTTAAGTCAATTGCTAATACATTAGTCACCTATAGATAGATTAGTAGAAGGAATACTATAATTTAGAACTCAATTATTACGTTTATATTAACATTGTTCATTGATAGGGTACATCTTTTCTAATTAATAAAAAACATAACTTTTTGATGAATAAAACTTAAGTCAATTGCAAATACTTTTATTCACTCTAAATAAACTAGGTTATCAGAAAACTAGAGTTTAAAGCCCAATAATTGCGTAAATATGAAAATTTTTTAGTGTTAGGGTACATTTTTTCAAATTTATTAAAAACATAATTTTTTGATGAATAAAACTGAAGTCAATTGCAAATACTTTTATTCACTCTAAATAAAATAGGTTATCAGAAAACTAGAGTTGAAAGCCCAATAATTGCGCATATATGAACATTTTTTAGTGTTGGGGTACATCTTTTCAAATTAATAAAAAACATAATTTGTTGATGAATAAAACTTTTGTCAATTGCTAATACATTAGTCACCTATAGATAGATAAGTAGAAGGAATAACTATAATTTAGAACTCAATAATTACGTTTATATTAACATTGTTCATTGATAGGGTACATCTTTTCAAATTAATAAAATACATAATTTTCTGATGAATAAAACTTAAGTCAATTGCAAATACTTTTATTCACTATAAATAAACTAGGTTATCAGAAAACTAGAGTATAAAACCCAATAATTACGCTAATATGAACATTTTTTAGCGTTGGTCTAAAACTAGAATTTAGAACTCAATTATTACGTTTATATTAACATTGTTCATTGATAGGGTACATCTTTTCAAATTAATAAAAACATAATTTGTTGACGAATAAAATTTTAGTCAATTGCAAATACTTTTATTCACTCTAAATAAAATAGGTTATCAGAAAACTAGAGTTGAAAGCCCAATAATTGCGCATATATGAACATTTTTTAGTGTTGGGGTACATCTTTTCAAATTAATAAAAAACATAATTTTTTGATGAATAAAACTTAAGTCAATTGCAAATACTTTTATTCACTATAAATAAACTAGGTTATCAGAAAACTAGAGTTTAAACCCAATAATTACCCTTATATGAAAATTTTTTAGCGTTGGGGTACATCTTTTCAAATAAATAAAAAACATAATTTGTTGATGAATACAATTTTGGTCAATTGCAAATACACTTATCAACTAAAATGAAACTAGGTTTTCAGAAAGCTAGAGTATAAAACCCAATAATTACGCTTATATGAACATTTTTAGCGTTGGTCTAAAACTAGAATTTAGAACTCAATTATTACGTTTATATTAACATTGTTCGTTGATAGGGTACATCTTTTCAAATTAATAAAAACATAATTTGTTGACGAATAAAATTTTAGTCAATTGCAAATACACTTATCCACTATAAATAAACTAGGTTTTCAGAAAACTAGAGTTTAAAACCCAATAATTACGCTTATATGAAAATTTCTTAGCGTTGGGGTACATCTTTTCAAATTAATAAAAAACATAACTTTTTGATGAATAAAACTTAAGTCAATTGCAAATACTTTTATTCACTCTAAATAAACTAGGTTATCAGAAAACTAGAGTTTAAAGCCCAATAATTGCGTAAATATGAAAATTTTTTAGTGTTAGGGTACATTTTATTCAAATTTATAAAAAACATAATTTGTTGATGAATACAATTTTATTCAATTGCAAATACACTTATCAACTAAAATGAAACTAGGTTTTCAGAAAACTAGAGTATAAAACCCAATAATTACGCTAATATGAACATTTTTTAGCGTTGGTCTAAAACTAGAATTTAGAACTCAATTATTACGTTTATATTAACATTGTTCATTGATAGGGTACATCTTTTCAAATTAATAAAAACATAATTTGTTGATGAATAAAATTTTAGTCAATTGCAAATACTTTTATTCACTCTAAATAAAATAGGTTATCAGAAAACTAGAGTTGAAAGCCCAATAATTGCGCATATATGAACATTTTTTAGTGTTGGGGTACATCTTTTCAAATTAATAAAAAACATAATTTTTTGATGAATAAAACTTAAGTCAATTGCAAATACTTTTATTCACTATAAATAAACTAGGTTATCAGAAAACTAGAGTTTAAACCCAATAAATACCCTTATATGAAAATTTATTAGCGTTGGGGTACATCTTTTCAAATAAATAAAAAACATAATTTGTTGATGAATACAATTTTGGTCAATTGCAAATACACTTATCAACTAAAATGAAACTAGGTTTTCAGAAAGCTAGAGTATAAAACCCAATAATTACGCTTATATGAACATTTTTTAGCGTTGGGGTAAAACTAGAATTTAGAACTCAATTATTACCTTTATATTAACATTGTTCATTGATAGGGTACATCTTTTCAAATTAATAAAAAACATAATTTTTTGATGAATTAAACTTTAATCAATTGCAAATACTTTTATTCACTATTAATAAACTAGTTTATCAGAAAACTAGAGTTTAAAGCCCAATTATTGCGCATATATGAACATTTTTTAGTGTTAGGGTACAGCATTTCAAATTAATAAAAAACATAATTTGTTGATGAATAAAATTTTAGTCAATTGCAAATACACTTATCCACTATAAATAAACGAGGTTTTCAGAAAACTAGAGTTTAAAACCCAATAATTGCGTAAATATGAAAATTTTTTAGTGTTAGGGTACATTTTATTCAAATTTATAAAAAACATAATTTTTTGATGAATAAAACTGAAGTCAATTGCTAATACATTAGTCACCTATAGATAGATAAGTAGAAGGAATAACTATAATTTAGAACTCAATAATTACGTTTATATTAACATTGTTCATTGATAGGGTACATCTTTTCAAATTAATAAAAAACATAATTTTCTGATGAATAAAACTTAAGTCAATTGCAAATACTTTTATTCACTATAAATAAACTAGGTTATCAGAAAACTAGAGTTTAAACCCATTAAATACCCTTATATGAAAATTTCTTAGCGTTGGGGTACATCTTTTCAAATAAATAAAAAACATAATTTGTTGATGAATACAATTTTGGTCAATTGCAAATACACTTATCAACTAAAATGAAACTAGGTTTTCAGATAGCTAGAGTATAAAACCCAATAATTACGCTTATATGAACATTTTTTAGCGTTGGGGTACATTTTTTCAAATTTATAAAAAACATAATTTTTTGATGAATAAAACTGAAGGCAATTGCAAATACTTTTATTCACTCTAAATAAAATAGGTTATCAGAAAACTAGAGTTGAAAGCCCAATAATTGCGCATATATGAACATTTTTTAGTGTTGGGGTACATCTTTTCAAATTAATAAAAAACATAATTTGTTGATGAATAAAACTTTTGTCAGTTGCTAATACATTAGTCACCTATAGATAGATAAGTAGAAGGAATAACTATAATTTAGAACTCAATAATTACGTTTATATTAACATTGTTCATTGATAGGGTACATCTTTTCAAATTAATAAAAAACATAATTTTTTGATGAATAAAACTTAAGTCAATTGTAAATACTTTTATTCACTATAAATAAACTAGTTTATCAGAAAACTAGAGTTTAAACCCAATAATTACCCTTATATGAAAATTTTTTAGCGTTGGGGTACATCTTTTCAAATAAATAAAAAACATAATTTGTTGATGAATACAATTTTATTCAATTGCAAATACACTTATCAACTAAAATGAAACTAGGTTTTCAGAAAACTAGAGTATAAAACCCAATAATTACGCTTATATTAACATTTTTTAGCGTTGGGGTAAAACTAGAATTTAGAACTCAATTATTACCTTTATATTAACATTGTTCATTGATAGGGTACATCTTTTCTAATTAATAAAAAACATAATTTGTTGATGAATAAGACTTAAGTCAATTGCTAATACATTAGTCACCTATAGATAGATTAGTAGAAGGAATACTATAATTTAGAACTCAATTATTACGTTTATATTAACATTGTTCATTGATAGGATACATCTTTTCTAATTAATAAAAAACATAACTTTTTGATGAATAAAACTTAAGTCAATTGAAAATACTTTTATTCACTCTAAATAAACTAGGTTATCAGAAAACTAGAGTTTAAAGCCCAATAATTGCGTATATATGAAAATTTTTTAGTGTTAGGGTACATTTTTTCAAATTTATAAAAAACATAATTTTTTGATGAATAAAACTGAAGGCAATTGCAAATACTTTTATTCACTCTAAATAAAATAGGTTATCAGAAAACTAGAGTTGAAAGCCCAATAATTGCGCATATATGAACATTTTTTAGTGTTGGTGTACATCTTTTCAAATTAATAAAAAACATAATTTTCTGATGAATAAAACTTAAGTCAATTGCACATACTTTTATTCACTATAAATAAACTAGGTTATCAGAAAACTAGAGTTTAAACCCATTAAATACCCTTATATGAAAATTTCTTAGCGTTGGGGTACATCTTTTCAAATAAATAAAAAACATAATTTGTTGATGAATACAATTTTGGTCAATTGCAAATACACTTATCAACTAAAATGAAACTAGGTTTTCAGAAAGCTAGAGTATAAAACCCAATAATTACGCTTATATGAACATTTTTTAGCGTTGGGGTAAAACTAGAATTTAGAACTCAATTATTAGCTTTATATTAACATTGTTCACTGATAGGGTACATCTTTTCAAATTAATAAAAAACATAATTTTTTGATGAATAAAACTTTAATCAATTGCAAATACTTTTATTCACTATTAATAAACTAGTTTATCAGAAAACTAGAGTTTAAAGCCCAATTATTGCGCATATATGAACATTTTTTAGTGTTAGGGTACAGCATTTCAAATTAATAAAAAACATAATTTGTTGATGAATAAAATTTTAGTCAATTGCAAATACACTTATCCACTATAAATAAACGAGGTTTTCAGAAAACTAGAGTTTAAAACCCAATAATTACGCTTATATGAAAATTTCTTAGCGTTGGGGTACATCTTTTCAAATTAATAAAAAACATAATTTTTTGATGAATAAAACTCAAGTCAATTGCAAATACTTTTATTCACTATAAATAAACTAGTTTATCAGAAAACAAGAGTTTAAAGCCCAATAATTGCGCATATATGAACATTTTTTAGTGTTAGGGTACATCTTTTCAAATTAATAAAAAACATATTTTTTTGATGAATAAAACTTTAGTCAATTGCTAATACATTAGTCACCTATAGATAGATTAGTAGAAGGAATAACTATAATTTAGAACTCAATAATTACGTTTATATTAACATTGTTCATTGATAGGGTACATCTTTTCAAATTAATAAAAAACATAATTTTTTGATGAATTAAACTTTAATCAATTGCAAATACTTTTATTCACTATTAATAAACTAGTTTATCAGAAAACTAGAGTTTAAAGCCCAATTATTGCGCATATATGAACATTTTTTAGTGTTAGGGTACAGCATTTCAAATTAATAAAAAACATAATTTGTTGATGAATAAAATTTTAGTCAATTGCAAATACACTTATCCACTATAAATAAACGAGGTTTTCAGAAAACTAGAGTTGAAAACCCAATAATTACGCTTATATGAAAATTTCTTAGCGTTGGGGTACATCTTTTCAAATTAATAAAAAACATAATTTTTTGATGAATAAAACTTAAGTCAATTGCAAATACTTTTATTCACTATAAATAAACTAGGTTATCAGAAAACTAGAGTTTAAACCCAATAATTACCCTTATATGAAAATTTTTTAGCGTTGGGGTACATCTTTTCAAATAAATAAAAAACATAATTTGTTGATGAATACAATTTTATTCAATTGCAAATACACTTATCAACTAAAATGAAACTAGGTTTTCAGAAAACTAGAGTATAAAACCCAATAATTACGCTTATATTAACATTTTTTAGCGTTGGGGTAAAACTAGAATTTAGAACTCAATTATTACCTTTATATTAACATTGTTCATTGATAGGGTACATCTTTTCAAATTAATAAAAAACATAATTTGTTGATGAATAAGACTTAAGTCAATTGCTAATACATTAGTCACCTATAGATAGATTAGTAGAAGGAATACTATAATTTAGAACTCAATTATTACGTTTATATTAACATTGTTCATTGATAGGGTACATCTTTTCTAATTAATAAAAAACATAACTTTTTGATGAATAAAACTTAAGTCAATTGCAAATACTTTTATTCACTCTAAATAAACTAGGTTATCAGAAAACTAGAGTTTAAAGCCCAATAATTGCGTAAATATGAAAATTTTTTAGTGTTAGGGTACATTTTTTCAAATTTATTAAAAACATAATTTTTTGATGAATAAAACTGAAGTCAATTGCAAATACTTTTATTCACTCTAAATAAAATAGGTTATCAGAAAACTAGAGTTGAAAGCCCAATAATTGCGCATATATGAACATTTTTTAGTGTTGGGGTACATCTTTTCAAATTAATAAAAAACATAATTTGTTGATGAATAAAACTTTTGTCAATTGCTAATACATTAGTCACCTATAGATAGATAAGTAGAAGGAATAACTATAATTTAGAACTCAATAATTACGTTTATATTAACATTGTTCATTGATAGGGTACATCTTTTCAAATTAATAAAAAACATAATTTTCTGATGAATAAAACTTAAGTCAATTGCAAATACTTTTATTCACTATAAATAAACTAGGTTATCAGAAAACTAGAGTTCAAACCCATTAAATACCCTTATATGAAAATTTCTTAGCGTTGGGGTACATCTTTTCAAATAAATAAAAAACATAATTTGTTGATGAATACAATTTTGGTCAATTGCAAATACACTTATCAACTAAAATGAAACTAGGTTTTCAGATAGCTAGAGTATAAAACCCAATAATTACGCTTATATGAACATTTTTTAGCGTTGGGGTACATTTTTTCAAATTTATAAAAAACATAATTTTTTGATGAATAAAACTGAAGGCAATTGCAAATACTTTTATTCACTCTAAATAAAATAGGTTATCAGAAAACTAGAGTTGAAAGCCCAATAATTGCGCATATATGAACATTTTTTAGTGTTGGGGTACATCTTTTCAAATTAATAAAAAACATAATTTGTTGATGAATAAAACTTTTGTCAGTTGCTAATACATTAGTCACCTATAGATAGATAAGTAGAAGGAATAACTATAATTTAGAACTCAATAATTACGTTTATATTAACATTGTTCATTGATAGGGTACATCTTTTCAAATTAATAAAAAACATAATTTTTTGATGAATAAAACTTAAGTCAATTGTAAATACTTTTATTCACTATAAATAAACTAGTTTATCAGAAAACTAGAGTTTAAACCCAATAATTACCCTTATATGAAAATTTTTTAGCGTTGGGGTACATCTTTTCAAATAAATAAAAAACATAATTTGTTGATGAATACAATTTTATTCAATTGCAAATACACTTATCAACTAAAATGAAACTAGGTTTTCAAAAAACTAGAGTATAAAACCCAATAATTACGCTTATATGAACATTTTTTAGCGTTGGGGTACATTTTTTCAAATTTATAAAAAACATAATTTTTTGATGAATAAAACTGAAGGCAATTGCAAATACTTTTATTCACTCTAAATAAAATAGGTTATCAGAAAACTAGAGTTGAAAGCCCAATAATTGCGCATATATGAACATTTTTTAGCGTTGGGGTACATTTTTTCAAATTTATAAAAAACATAATTTTTTGATGAATAAAACTGAAGGCAATTGCAAATACTTTTATTCACTCTAAATAAAATAGGTTATCAGAAAACTAGAGTTGAAAGCCCAATAATTACGCTTATATTAACATTTTTTAGCGTTGGGGTAAAACTAGAATTTAGAACTCAATTATTACCTTTATATTAACATTGTTCATTGATAGGGTACATCTTTTCTAATTAATAAAAAACATAATTTGTTGATGAATAAGACTTAAGTCAATTGCTAATACATTAGTCACCTATAGATAGATTAGTAGAAGGAATACTATAATTTAGAACTCAATTATTACGTTTATATTAACATTGTTCATTGATAGGATACATCTTTTCTAATTAATAAAAAACATAACTTTTTGATGAATAAAACTTAAGTCAATTGAAAATAATTTTATTCACTCTAAATAAACTAGGTTATCAGAAAACTAGAGTTTAAAGCCCAATAATTGCGTATATATGAAAATTTTTTAGTGTTAGGGTACATTTTTTCAAATTTATAAAAAACATAATTTTTTGATGAATAAAACTGAAGGCAATTGCAAATACTTTTATTCACTCTAAATAAAATAGGTTATCAGAAAACTAGAGTTGAAAGCCCAATAATTGCGCATATATGAACATTTTTTAGTGTTGGTGTACATCTTTTCAAATTAATAAAAAACATAATTTTCTGATGAATAAAACTTAAGTCAATTGCACATACTTTTATTCACTATAAATAAACTAGGTTATCAGAAAACTAGAGTTTAAACCCATTAAATACCCTTATATGAAAATTTCTTAGCGTTGGGGTACATCTTTTCAAATAAATAAAAAACATAATTTGTTGATGAATACAATTTTGGTCAATTGCAAATACACTTATCAACTAAAATGAAACTAGGTTTTCAGAAAGCTAGAGTATAAAACCCAATAATTACGCTTATATGAACATTTTTTAGCGTTGGGGTAAAACTAGAATTTAGAACTCAATTATTACCTTTATATTAACATTGTTCACTGATAGGGTACATCTTTTCAAATTAATAAAAAACATAATTTTTTGATGAATAAAACTTTAATCAATTGCAAATACTTTTATTCACTATAAATAAACTAGTTTATCAGAAAACTAGAGTTTAAAGCCCAATTATTGCGCATATATGAACATTTTTTAGTGTTAGGGTACAGCATTTCAAATTAATAAAAAACATAATTTGTTGATGAATAAAATTTTAGTCAATTGCAAATACACTTATCCACTATAAATAAACGAGGTTTTCAGAAAACTAGAGTTTAAAACCCAATAATTACGCTTATATGAAAATTTCTTAGCGTTGGGGTACATCTTTTCAAATTAATAAAAAACATAATTTTTTGATGAATAAAACTCAAGTCAATTGCAAATACTTTTATTCACTATAAATAAACTAGTTTATCAGAAAACAAGAGTTTAAAGCCCAATAATTGCGCATATATGAACATTTTTTAGTGTTAGGGTACATCTTTTCAAATTAATAAAAAACATATTTTTTTGATGAATAAAACTTTAGTCAATTGCTAATACATTAGTCACCTATAGATAGATTAGTAGAAGGAATAACTATAATTTAGAACTCAATAATTACGTTTATATTAACATTGTTCATTGATAGGGTACATCTTTTCAAATTAATAAAAAACATAATTTTTTGATGAATTAAACTTTAATCAATTGCAAATACTTTTATTCACTATTAATAAACTAGTTTATCAGAAAACTAGAGTTTAAAGCCCAATTATTGCGCATATATGAACATTTTTTAGTGTTAGGGTACAGCATTTCAAATTAATAAAAAACATAATTTGTTGATGAATAAAATTTTAGTCAATTGCAAATACACTTATCCACTATAAATAAACGAGGTTTTCAGAAAACTAGAGTTGAAAACCCAATAATTACGCTTATATGAAAATTTCTTAGCGTTGGGGTACATCTTTTCAAATTAATAAAAAACATAATTTTTTGATGAATAAAACTTAAGTCAATTGCAAATACTTTTATTCACTATAAATAAACTAGGTTATCAGAAAACTAGAGTTTAAACCCAATAATTACCCTTATATGAAAATTTTTTAGCGTTGGGGTACATCTTTTCAAATAAATAAAAAACATAATTTGTTGATGAATACAATTTTATTCAATTGCAAATACACTTATCAACTAAAATGAAACTAGGTTTTCAGAAAACTAGAGTATAAAACCCAATAATTACGCTTATATTAACATTTTTTAGCGTTGGGGTAAAACTAGAATTTAGAACTCAATTATTACCTTTATATTAACATTGTTCATTGATAGGGTACATCTTTTCTAATTAATAAAAAACATAACTTTTTGATGAATAAAACTTAAGTCAATTGCAAATACTTTTATTCACTCTAAATAAACTAGGTTATCAGAAAACTAGAGTTTAAAGCCCAATAATTGCGTAAATATGAAAATTTTTTAGTGTTAGGGTACATTTTTTCAAATTTATTAAAAACATAATTTTTTGATGAATAAAACTGAAGTCAATTGCAAATACTTTTATTCACTCTAAATAAAATAGGTTATCAGAAAACTAGAGTTGAAAGCCCAATAATTGCGCATATATGAACATTTTTTAGTGTTGGGGTACATCTTTTCAAATTAATAAAAAACATAATTTGTTGATGAATAAAACTTTTGTCAATTGCTAATACATTAGTCACCTATAGAGAGATAAGTAGAAGGAATAACTATAATTTAGAACTCAATAATTACGTTTATATTAACATTGTTCATTGATAGGGTACATCTTTTCAAATTAATAAAATACATAATTTTCTGATGAATAAAACTTAAGTCAATTGCAAATACTTTTATTCACTATAAATAAACTAGGTTATCAGAAAACTAGAGTATAAAACCCAATAATTACGCTAATATGAACATTTTTTAGCGTTGGTCTAAAACTAGAATTTAGAACTCAATTATTACGTTTATATTAACATTGTTCATTGATAGGGTACATCTTTTCAAATTAATAAAAACATAATTTGTTGACGAATAAAATTTTAGTCAATTGCAAATACTTTTATTCACTCTAAATAAAATAGGTTATCAGAAAACTAGAGTTGAAAGCCCAATAATTGCGCATATATGAACATTTTTTAGTGTTGGGGTACATCTTTTCAAATTAATAAAAAACATAATTTTTTGATGAATAAAACTTAAGTCAATTGCAAATACTTTTATTCACTATAAATAAACTAGGTTATCAGAAAGCTAGAGTTTAAACCCAATAAATACCCTTATATGAAAATTTCTTAGCGTTGGGGTACATCTTTTCAAATAAATAAAAAACATAATTTGTTGATGAATACAATTTTGGTCAATTGCAAATACACTTATCAACTAAAATGAAACTAGGTTTTCAGAAAGCTAGAGTATAAAACCCAATAATTACGCTTATATGAACATTTTTAGCGTTGGTCTAAAACTAGAATTTAGAACTCAATTATTACGTTTATATTAACATTGTTCGTTGATAGGGTACATCTTTTCAAATTAATAAAAACATAATTTGTTGACGAATAAAATTTTAGTCAATTGCAAATACACTTATCCACTATAAATAAACTAGGTTTTCAGAAAACTAGAGTTTAAAACCCAATAATTACGCTTATATGAAAATTTCTTAGCGTTGGGGTACATCTTTTCAAATTAATAAAAAACATAACTTTTTGATGAATAAAACTTAAGTCAATTGCAAATACTTTTATTCACTCTAAATAAACTAGGTTATCAGAAAACTAGAGTTTAAAGCCCAATAATTGCGTAAATATGAAAATTTTTTAGTGTTAGGGTACATTTTATTCAAATTTATAAAAAACATAATTTTTTGATGAATAAAACTGAAGTCAATTGCTAATACATTAGTCACCTATAGATAGATAAGTAGAAGGAATAACTATAATTTAGAACTCAATAATTACGTTTATATTAACATTGTTTATTGATAGGGTACATCTTTTCAAATTAATAAAAAACATAATTTTCTGATGAATAAAACTTAAGTCAATTGCAAATACTTTTATTCACTATAAATAAACTAGGTTATCAGAAAACTAGAGTTTAAACCCATTAAATACCCTTATATGAAAATTTCTTAGCGTTGGGGTACATCTTTTCAAATAAATAAAAAACATAATTTGTTGATGAATACAATTTTGGTCAATTGCAAATACACTTATCAACTAAAATGAAACTAGGTTTTCAGATAGCTAGAGTATAAAACCCAATAATTACGCTTATATGAACATTTTTTAGCGTTGGGGTACATCTTTTCAAATTAATAAAAAAAATATTTTTTTGATGAATAAAACTTAAGTCAATTGCAAATACATTTATTCACTATAAATAAACTAGGTTATCAGAAAACTAGAGTATAAAACCCAATAATTACGCTAATATGAACATTTTTTAGCGTTGGTCTAAAACTAGAATTTAGAACTCAATTATTACGTTTATATTAACATTGTTCATTGATAGGGTACATCTTTTCAAATTAATAAAAACATAATTTGTTGACGAATAAAATTTTAGTCAATTGCAAATACACTTATCCACTATAAATAAACTAGGTTTTCAGAAAACTAGAGTTTAAAACCCAATAATTACGCTTATATGAAAATTTCTTAGCGTTGGGGTACATCTTTTCAAATTAATAAAAAACATAATTTTTTGATGAATAAAACTTAAGTCAATTGCAAATACTTTTATTCACTATAAATAAACTAGGTTATCAGAAAACTAGAGTTTAAACCCAATAATTACCCTTATATGAAAATTTTTTAGCGTTGGGGTACATCTTTTCAAATAAATAAAAAACATAATTTGTTGATGAATACAATTTTATTCAATTGCAAATACACTTATCAACTAAAATGAAACTAGGTTTTCAGAAAACTAGAGTATAAAACCCAATAATTACGCTTATATTAACATTTTTTAGCGTTGGTCTAAAACTAGAATTTAGAACTCAATTATTACGTTTATATTAACATTGTTCATTGATAGGGTACATCTTTTCAAATTAATAAAAACATAATTTGTTGACGAATAAAATTTTAGTCAATTGCAAATACACTTATCCACTATAAATAAACGAGGTTTTCAGAAAACTAGAGTTTAAAACCCAATAATTACGCTTATATGAAAATTTCTTAGCGTTGGGGTACATCTTTTCAAATTAATAAAAAACATAATTTGTTGATGAATAAAATTTTAGTCAATTGCAAATACACTTATCCACTATAAATAAACGAGGTTTTCAGAAAACTAGAGTTTAAAACCCAATTATTACGCTTATATGAAAATTTCTTAGCGTTGGGGTACATCTTTTCAAATTAATGAAAAACATAATTTTTTGATGAATAAAACTCAAGTCAATTGCAAATACTTTTATTCACTATAAATAAACTAGTTTATCAGAAAACTAGAGTTTAAAGCCCAATAATTGCGCATATATGAACATTTTTTAGTGTTAGGGTACATCTATTCAAATTAATAAAAAAAATATTTTTTTGATGAATAAAACTTAAGTCAATTGCAAATACATTTATTCACTATAAATAAACTAGGTTATCAGAAAACTAGAGTATAAAACCCAATAATTACGCTAATATGAACATTTTTTAGCGTTGGTCTAAAACTAGAATTTAGAACTCAATTATTACGTTTATATTAACATTGTTCATTGATAGGGTACATCTATTCAAATTAATAAAAACATAATTTGTTGATGAATAAAATTTTAGTCAATTGCAAATACTTTTATTCACTCTAAATAAAATAGGTTATCAGAAAACTAGAGTTGAAAGCCCAATAATTGCGCATATATGAACATTTTTTAGTGTTGGGGTACATCTTTTCAAATTAATAAAAAACATAATTTTTTGATGAATAAAACTTAAGTCAATTGCAAATACTTTTATTCACTATAAATAAACTAGGTTATCAGAAAACTAGAGTTTAAACCCAATAAATACCCTTATATGAAAATTTATTAGCGTTGGGGTACATCTTTTCAAATAAATAAAAAACATAATTTGTTGATGAATACAATTTTGGTCAATTGCAAATACACTTATCAACTAAAATGAAACTAGGTTTTCAGAAAGCTAGAGTATAAAACCCAATAATTACGCTTATATGAACATTTTTTAGCGTTGGGGTAAAACTAGAATTTAGAACTCAATTATTACCTTTATATTAACATTGTTCATTGATAGGGTACATCTTTTCAAATTAATAAAAAACATAATTTTTTGATGAATTAAACTTTAATCAATTGCAAATACTTTTATTCACTATTAATAAACTAGTTTATCAGAAAACTAGAGTTTAAAGCCCAATTATTGCGCATATATGAACATTTTTTAGTGTTAGGGTACAGCATTTCAAATTAATAAAAAACATAATTTGTTGATGAATAAAATTTTAGTCAATTGCAAATACACTTATCCACTATAAATAAACTAGGTTATCAGAAAACTAGAGTTTAAACCCAATAATTACCCTTATATGAAAATTTTTTAGCGTTGGGGTACATCTTTTCATATAAATAAAATTCATAATTTGTTGATGAATACAATTTTATTCAATTGCAAATACACTTATCAACTAAAATGAAACTAGGTTTTCAGAAAACTAGAGTATAAAACCCAATAATTACGCTTATATTAACATTTTTTAGCGTTGGGGTAAAACTAGAATTTAGAACTCAATTATTACCTTTATATTAACATTGTTCATTGATAGGGTACATCTTTTCAAATTAATAAAAAACATAATTTGTTGATGAATAAGACTTAAGTCAATTGCTAATACATTAGTCACCTATAGATAGATTAGTAGAAGGAATACTATAATTTAGAACTCAATTATTACGTTTATATTAACATTGTTCATTGATAGGGTACATCTTTTCTAATTAATAAAAAACATAACTTTTTGATGAATAAAACTTAAGTCAATTGCAAATACTTTTATTCACTCTAAATAAACTAGGTTATCAGAAAACTAGAGTTTAAAGCCCAATAATTGCGTAAATATGAAAATTTTTTAGTGTTAGGGTACATTTTTTCAAATTTATAAAAAACATAATTTTTTGATGAATAAAACTGAAGTCAATTGCAAATACTTTTATTCACTCTAAATAAAATAGGTTATCAGAAAACTAGAGTTGAAAGCCCAATAATTGCGCATATATGAACATTTTTTAGTGTTGGGGTACATCTTTTCAAATTAATAAAAAACATAATTTGTTGATGAATAAAACTTTTGTCAATTGCTAATACATTAGTCACCTATAGATAGATAAGTAGAAGGAATATCTATAATTTAGAACTCAATAATTACGTTTATATTAACATTGTTCATTGATAGGGTACATCTTTTCAAATTAATAAAAAACATAATTTTCTGATGAATAAAACTTAAGTCAATTGCAAATACTTTTATTCACTATAAATAAACTAGGTTATCAGAAAACTAGAGTTTAAACCCATTAAATACCCTTATATGAAAATTTCTTAGCGTTGGGGTACATCTTTTCAAATAAATAAAAAACATAATTTGTTGATGAATACAATTTTGGTCAATTGCAAATACACTTATCAACTAAAATGAAACTAGGTTTTCAGAAAGCTAGAGTATAAAACCCAATAATTACGCTTATATGAAAATTTTTTAGCGTTGGGGTACATCTTTTCAAATAAATAAAAAAAAAAATTTGTTGATGAATACAATTTTATTCAATTGCAAATACACTTATCAACTAAAATGAAACTAGGTTTTCAGAAAACTAGAGTTTAAAACCCAATAATTACGCTTATATGAAAATTTCTTAGCGTTGGGGTACATCTTTTCAAATTAATAAAAAACATATTTTTTTGATGAATAAAACTTTAGTCAATTGCAAATAAGTTGATGAATACAATTTTAGTCAATTGCAAATACACTTATCAACTAAAATGAAACTAGGTTTTCAGAAAGCTAGAGTATAAAACCCAATAATTACGCTTATATGAACATTTTTTAGCGTTGGGGTAAAACTAGAATTTAGAACTCAATTATTACCTTTATATTAACATTGTTCATTGATAGGGTACATCTTTTCAAATTAATAAAAACATAATTTGTTGACGAAAAAAATTTTAGTCAATTGCAAATACTTTTATTCACTCTAAATAAAATAGGTTATCAGAAAACTAGAGTTGAAAGCCCAATAATTGCGCATATATGAACATTTTTTAGTGTTGGGGTACATCTTTTCAAATTAAGAAAAAACATAATTTTCTGATGAATAAAACTTAAGTCAATTGCAAATACTTTTATTCACTATAAATAAACTAGGTTATCAGAAAACTAGAGTTTAAACCCATTAAATACCCTTATATGAAAATTTCTTAGCGTTGGGGTACATCTTTTCAAATAAATAAAAAACATAATTTGTTGATGAATACAATTTTGGTCAATTGCAAATACACTTATCAACTAAAATGAAACTAGGTTTTCAGAAAGCTAGAGTATAAAACCCAATAATTACGCTTATATGAACATTTTTTAGCGTTGGGGTAAAACTAGAATTTAGAACTCAATTATTACCTTTATATTAACATTGTTCATTGATAGGGTACATCTTTTCAAATTAATAAAAAACATAATTTTTTGATGAATAAAACTTTAATCAATTGCAAATACACTTATCCACTATAAATAAACGAGGTTTTCAGAAAACTAGAGTTTAAAACCCAATAATTACGCTTATATGAAAATTTCTTAGCGTTGGGGTACATCTTTTCAAATTAATAAAAAACATAATTTGTTGATGAATAAAATTTTAGTCAATTGCAAATACACTTATCCACTATAAATAAACGAGGTTTTCAGAAAACTAGAGTTTAAAACCCAATAATTACGCTTATATGAAAATTTCTTAGCGTTGGGGTACATCTTTTCAAATTAATGAAAAACATAATTTTTTGATGAATAAAACTGAAGTCAATTGCAAATACTTTTATTCACTATAAATAAACTAGTTTATCAGAAAACTAGAGTTTAAAGCCCAATAATTGCGCATATATGAACATTTTTTAGTGTTAGGGTACATCTTTTCAAATTAATAAAAAAAATATTTTTTTGATGAATAAAACTTAAGTCAATTGCAAATACATTTATTCACTATAAATAAACTAGGTTATCAGAAAACTAGAGTATAAAACCCAATAATTACGCTAATATGAACATTTTTTAGCGTTGGTCTAAAACTAGAATTTAGAACTCAATTATTACGTTTATATTAACATTGTTCATTGATAGGGTACATCTTTAAAATTAATAAAAACATAATTTGTTGACGAATAAAATTTTAGTCAATTGCAAATACTTTTATTCACTATAAATTAACTAGTTTATCAGAAAACTAGAGTTTAAAGCCCAATTATTGCGCATATAATATGAACTTTTTTTAGCGTTGGGGTAAAACTAGAATTTAGAACTCAATTATTACCTTTATATTAACATTGTTCATTGATAGGGTACATCTTTTCAAATTAATAAAAAACATAATTTATTGATGAATAAGACCTAAGTCAATTGCAAATACTTTTATTCACTCTAAATAAACTAGGTTATCAGAAAACTAGAGTTTAAAGCCCAATAATTGCGTATATATGAAAATTTCTTAGCGTTGGGGTACATCTTTTCAAATTAATAAAAAAAATATTTTTTTGATGAATAAAACTTTAGTCAATTGCTAATACATTAGTCACCTATAGATTGATTAGTAGAAGGAATAACTATAATTTAGAACTCAATAATTACGTTTATATTAACATTGTTCATTGATAGGGTACATCTTTTCAAATTAATAAAATACATAATTTTCTGATGAATAAAACTTAAGTCAATTGCAAATACTTTTATTCACTATAAATAAACTAGGTTATCAGAAAACTAGAGTGTAAACCCAATAATTACCCTTATATGAAAATTTTTTAGCGTTGGGGTACATCTTTTCAAATAAATAAAAAACATAATTTGTTGATGAATACAATTTTATTCAATTGCAAATACACTTATAAACTAAAATGAAACTAGGTTTTCAGAAAACTAGAGTATAAAACCCAATAATTACGCTTATATTAACATTTTTTAGCGTTGGGGTAAAACTAGAATTTAGAACTCAATTATTACCTTTATATTAACATTGTTCATTGATAGGGTACATCTTTTCTAATTAATAAAAAACATAATTTTTTGATGAATAAGACTTAAGTCAATTGCTAATACATTAGTCACCTATAGATAGATTAGTAGAAGGAATACTATAATTTAGAACTTAATTATTACGTTTATATTAACATTGTTCATTGATAGGGTACATCTTTTCTAATTAATAAAAAACATAACTTTTTGATGAATAAAACTTAAGTCAATTGCAAATACTTTTATTCACTCTAAATAAACTAGGTTATCAGAAAACTAGAGTTTAAAGCCCAATAATTGCGTAAATATGAAAATTTTTTAGTGTTAGGGTACATTTTTTCAAATTTATAAAAAACATAATTTTTTGATGAATAAAACTGAAGTCAATTGCAAATACTTTTATTCACTCTAAATAAAATAGGTTATCAGAAAACTAGAGTTGAAAGCCCAATAATTGCGCATATATGAACATTTTTTAGTGTTGGGGTACATCTTTTCAAATTAATAAAAAACATAATTTGTTGATGAATAAAACTTTTGTCAATTGCTAATACATTAGTCACCTATAGATAGATAAGTAGAAGGAATATCTATAATTTAGAACTCAATAATTACGTTTATATTAACATTGTTCATTGATAGGGTACATCTTTTCAAATTAATAAAAAACATAATTTTCTGATGAATAAAACTTAAGTCAATTGCAAATACTTTTATTCACTATAAATAAACTAGGTTATCAGAAAACTAGAGTTTAAACCCATTAAATACCCTTATATGAAAATTTCTTAGCGTTGGGGTACATCTTTTCAAATAAATAAAAAACATAATTTGTTGATGAATACAATTTTGGTCAATTGCAAATACACTTATCAACTAAAATGAAACTAGGTTTTCAGAAAGCTAGAGTATAAAACCCAATAATTACGCTTATATGAAAATTTTTTAGCGTTGGGGTACATCTTTTCAAATAAATAAAAAACATAATTTGTTGATGAATACAATTTTATTCAATTGCAAATACACTTATCAACTAAAATGAAACTAGGTTTTCAGAAAACTAGAGTTTAAAACCCAATAATTACGCTTATATGAAAATTTCTTAGCGTTGGGGTACATCTTTTCAAATTAATAAAAAACATATTTTTTTGATGAATAAAACTTTAGTCAATTGCAAATAAGTTGATGAATACAATTTTAGTCAATTGCAAATACACTTATCAACTAAAATGAAACTAGGTTTTCAGAAAGCTAGAGTATAAAACCCAATAATTACGCTTATATGAACATTTTTTAGCGTTGGGGTAAAACTAGAATTTAGAACTCAATTATTACCTTTATATTAACATTGTTCATTGATAGGGTACATCTTTTCAAATTAATAAAAACATAATTTGTTGACGAAAAAAATTTTAGTCAATTGCAAATACTTTTATTCACTCTAAATAAAATAGGTTATCAGAAAACTAGAGTTGAAAGCCCAATAATTGCGCATATATGAACATTTTTTAGTGTTGGGGTACATCTTTTCAAATTAAGAAAAAACATAATTTTCTGATGAATAAAACTTAAGTCAATTGCAAATACTTTTATTCACTATAAATAAACTAGGTTATCAGAAAACTAGAGTTTAAACCCATTAAATACCCTTATATGAAAATTTCTTAGCGTTGGGGTACATCTTTTCAAATAAATAAAAAACATAATTTGTTGATGAATACAATTTTGGTCAATTGCAAATACACTTATCAACTAAAATGAAACTAGGTTTTCAGAAAGCTAGAGTATAAAACCCAATAATTACGCTTATATGAACATTTTTTAGCGTTGGGGTAAAACTAGAATTTAGAACTCAATTATTACCTTTATATTAACATTGTTCATTGATAGGGTACATCTTTTCAAATTAATAAAAAACATAATTTTTTGATGAATAAAACTTTAATCAATTGCAAATACACTTATCCACTATAAATAAACGAGGTTTTCAGAAAACTAGAGTTTAAAACCCAATAATTACGCTTATATGAAAATTTCTTAGCGTTGGGGTACATCTTTTCAAATTAATAAAAAACATAATTTGTTGATGAATAAAATTTTAGTCAATTGCAAATACACTTATCCACTATAAATAAACGAGGTTTTCAGAAAACTAGAGTTTAAAACCCAATAATTACGCTTATATGAAAATTTCTTAGCGTTGGGGTACATCTTTTCAAATTAATGAAAAACATAATTTTTTGATGAATAAAACTCAAGTCAATTGCAAATACTTTTATTCACTATAAATAAACTAGTTTATCAGAAAACTAGAGTTTAAAGCCCAATAATTGCGCATATATGAACATTTTTTAGTGTTAGGGTACATCTTTTCAAATTAATAAAAAAAATATTTTTTTGATGAATAAAACTTAAGTCAATTGCAAATACATTTATTCACTATAAATAAACTAGGTTATCAGAAAACTAGAGTATAAAACCCAATAATTACGCTAATATGAACATTTTTTAGCGTTGGTCTAAAACTAGAATTTAGAACTCAATTATTACGTTTATATTAACATTGTTCATTGATAGGGTACATCTTTAAAATTAATAAAAACATAATTTGTTGACGAATAAAATTTTAGTCAATTGCAAATACTTTTATTCACTATAAATTAACTAGTTTATCAGAAAACTAGAGTTTAAAGCCCAATTATTGCGCATATAATATGAACTTTTTTTAGCGTTGGGGTAAAACTAGAATTTAGAACTCAATTATTACCTTTATATTAACATTGTTCATTGATAGGGTACAGCTTTTCAAATTAATAAAAAACATAATTTATTGATGAATAAGACCTAAGTCAATTGCAAATACTTTTATTCACTCTAAATAAACTAGGTTATCAGAAAACTAGAGTTTAAAGCCCAATAATTGCGTATATATGAAAATTTCTTAGCGTTGGGGTACATCTTTTCAAATTAATAAAAAACATATTTTTTTGATGAATAAAACTTTAGTCAATTGCTAATACATTAGTCACCTATAGATTGATTAGTAAAAGGAATAACTATAATTTAGAACTCAATAATTACGTTTATATTAACATTGTTCATTGATAGGGTACATCTTTTCAAATTAATAAAATACATAATTTTCTGATGAATAAAACTTAAGTCAATTGCAAATACTTTTATTCACTATAAATAAACTAGGTTATCAGAAAACTAGAGTGTAAACCCAATAATTACCCTTATATGAAAATTTTTTAGCGTTGGGGTACATCTTTTCAAATAAATAAAAAACATAATTTGTTGATGAATACAATTTTATTCAATTGCAAATACACTTATAAACTAAAATGGAACTAGGTTTTCAGAAAACTAGAGTATAAAACCCAATAATTACGCTTATATTAACATTTTTTAGCGTTGGGGTAAAACTAGAATTTAGAACTCAATTATTACCTTTATATTAACATTGTTCATTGATAGGGTACATCTTTTCTAATTAATAAAAAACATAACTTTTTGATGAATAAAAATTAAGTCAATTGCAAATACTTTTATTCACTATAAATAAACTAGGTTATCAGAAAACTAGAGTTTAAACCCAATAAATACCCTTATATGAAAATTTCTTAGCGTTGGGGTACATCTTTTCAAATAAATAAAAAACATAATTTGTTGATGAATACAATTTTGGTCAATTGCAAATACACTTATCAACTAAAATGAAACTAGGTTTTCAGAAAGCTAGAGTATAAAACCCAATAATTACGCTTATATGAACATTTTTTAGCGTTGGGGTAAAACTAGAATTTAGAACTCAATTATTACCTTTATATTAACATTGTTCATTGATAGGGTACATCTTTTCAAATTAATAAAAAACATAATTTTTTGATGAATAAAACTTTAATCAATTGCAAATACTTTTATTCACTATTAATAAACTAGTTTATCAGAAAACTAGAGTTTAAAGCCCAATTATTGCGCAAATATGAACATTTTTTAGTGTTAGGGTACAGCATTTCAAATTAATAAAAAACATAATTTTTTGATGAATAAAACTCAAGTCAATTGCAAATACTTTTATTCACTATAAATAAACTAGTTTATCAGAAAACTAGAGTTTAAAGCCCAATTATTGCGCATATATGAACATTTTTTAGCGTTGGGGTAAAACTAGAATTTAGAACTCAATTATTACCTTTATATTAACATTGTTCATTGATAGGGTACATCTTTTCAAATTAATAAAAAACATAATTTATTGATGAATAAGACCTAAGTCAATTGCAAATACTTTTATTCACTCTAAATAAACTAGGTTATCAGAAAACTAGAGTTTAAAGCTCAATAATTGCGTATATATGAAAATTTTTTAGTGTTAGGGTACATTTTTTCAAATTTATAAAAAACATAATTTTTTGATGAATAAAACTTTAGTCAATTGCTAATACATTAGTCACCTATAGATAGATTAGTAGAAGGAATAACTATAATTTAGAACTCAATAATTACGTTTATATTAACATTGTTCATTGATAGGGTACATCTTTTCAAATTAATAAAAAACATAATTTTTTGATGAATAAAACTTAAGTCAATTGCAAATACTTTTATTCACTATAAATAAACTAGGTTATCAGAAAACTAGAGTTTAAACCCAATAAATACCCTTATATGAAAATTTCTTAGCGTTGGGGTACATCTTTTCAAATAAATAAAAAACATAATTTGTTGATGAATACAATTTTGGTCAATTGCAAATACAATTATCAACTAAAATAAAACTAGGTTTTCAGAAAGCTAGAGTATAAAACCCAATAATTATGCTTATATGAACATTTTTTAGCGTTGGGGTAAAACTAGAATTTAGAACTCAATTATTACCTTTATATTAACATTGTTCATTGATAGGGTACATCTTTTCAAATTAATAAAAAACATAATTTTTTGATGAATTAAACTTTAATCAATTGCAAATACTTTTATTCACTATTAATAAACTAGTTTATCAGAAAACTAGAGTTTAAAGCCCAATTATTGCGCATATATGAACATTTTTTAGTGTTAGGGTACAGCATTTCAAATTAATAAAAAACATAATTTGTTGATGAATAAAATTTTAGTCAATTGCAAATACACTTATCCACTATAAATAAACGAGGTTTTCAGAAAACTAGAGTTTAAAACCCAATAATTACGCTTATATGAAAATTTCTTAGTGTTGGCGCTGACAATGACCATCAGCGATATGCTAATGAGCACGACGGCACGAGTGTCTTATCGGTCAGTCCCACCTTCCACTCATCTCTTCACCCTATTATATATTCCTTGTGTATTATTATTATTATTGATTATTAAAATCACCATATTTATCTTCTTTGTTTTAGTTGTATTATCTTAATCTTTATTGTGTTTTTCTTATTATCATTTATTGCGGCCAACGCCCTTGTTGTCATATCTTTTTTTGTGTGCTTTTTTTCTCTCGTCAAATTTTTTATTGTCCCGCTATTGCAGCGTTCTTTTTGTTAATGTGATGTTCGTGTTCTTTACAATCTTGTCGGGTGTACGTATTTATTGGTACACACCAAGCATCATTTATATATATATTATTAATTTCGATCTGTACAATCGGACTGTCTGATCATTGTGATCAACCAAATTGTTATTATTACTGCGGTGTTACTTGCGACGCTACTGAAATCCGTCACTGCACCTGCTCATTATTATTGTTTAAAATAAACGGCCAAATTATTACCATTCAAACCGTGAGTTATAAATTTATATATCTTAATTATATTATTGCCATCCGTGGGTCACCTGATCCGACGGCTTGTACGCCCACTGTGCGCCTCACCGTCACCAAGTGCCAGCTCCTCCCGCGTAAGTCCGCCAGCACTCGCCGTAGTGTGTGAGAGGCCGCCCAGGTCTTCGGAATCCGCATTCAACGGGTGTCTCCAATGTGGGCAGGCTGTCCGGGTCCACGTCAAGACTTTTAGTTTAAGCTTAGTCATTAAGGTTTAGCCAACTCATGTGAGCTCCGTGGTCATTGCACCTGTCCTAACCGACTACGGAGACCCCCCCCCCCCAAATAACTAAACTCTAAAATCTTGTTCTCCTCAACACCTCACGTCCCTTTCCTAATCTGAGGTCATCGTTGTCGTCGTGCATATTAGGTTGCCTACCCAATTTATAAAAGGCGACATAAGCAATCCAAACCAATTTTTTTTTGGTCTCGACTGTTCGTCGAGTGGTCCTTCGGGAATGTGCTGCGTCAGCTGTCTTGGCGTACACACTTAGCGTTGGGGTACATCTTTTCAAATTAATAAAAAACATAATTTTTTGATGAATAAAACTTAAGTCAATTTCAAATACTTTTATTCACTATAAATAAACTAGGTTATCAGAAAACTAGAGTTTAAACCCAATAATTACCCTTATATGAAAATTTTTTAGCGTTAGGGTACATCTTTTCATATAAATAAAAAACATAATTTGTTGATGAATACAATTTTATTCAATTGCAAATACACTTATCAACTAAAATGAAACTAGGTTTTCAGAAAACTAGAGTATAAAACCCAATAATTACGCTTATATTAACATTTTTTAGCGTTGGGGTAAAACTAGAATTTAGAACTCAATTATTACCTTTATATTAACATTGTTCATTGATAGGGTACATCTTTTCAAATTAATAAAAAACATAATTTGTTGATGAATAAGACTTAAGTCAATTGCTAATACATTAGTCACCTATAGATAGATTAGTAGAAGGAATACTATAATTTAGAACTCAATTATTACGTTTATATTAACATTGTTCATTGATAGGGTACATCTTTTCTAATTAATAAAAAACATAACTTTTTGATGAATAAAACTTAAGTCAATTGCAAATACTTTTATTCACTCTAAATAAACTAGGTTATCAGAAAACTAGAGTTTAAAGCCCAATAATTGCGTAAATATGAAAATTTTTTAGTGTTAGGGTACATTTTTTCAAATTTATAAAAAACATAATTTTTTGATGAATAAAACTGAAGTCAATTGCAAATACTTTTATTCACTCTAAATAAAATAGGTTATCAGAAAACTAGAGTTGAAAGCCCAATAATTGCGCATATATGAACATTTTTTAGTGTTGGGGTACATCTTTTCAAATTAATAAAAAACATAATTTGTTGATGAATAAAACTTTTGTCAATTGCTAATACATTAGTCACCTATAGATAGATAAGTAGAAGGAATATCTATAATTTAGAACTCAATAATTACGTTTATATTAACATTGTTCATTGATAGGGTACATCTTTTCAAATTAATAAAAAACATAATTTGTTGATGAATACAATTTTATTCAATTGCAAATACACTTATCAACTAAAATGAAACTAGGTTTTCAGAAAACTAGAGTATAAAACCCAATAATTACGCTTATATTAACATTTTTTAGCGTTGGGGTAAAACTAGAATTTAGAACTCAATTATTACCTTTATATTAACATTGTTCATTGATAGGGTACATCTTTTCAAATTAATAAAAAACATAATTTGTTGATGAATAAGACTTAAGTCAATTGCTAATACATTAGTCACCTATAGATAGATTAGTAGAAGGAATACTATAATTTAGAACTCAATTATTACGTTTATATTAACATTGTTCATTGATAGGGTACATCTTTTCTAATTAATAAAAAACATAACTTTTTGATGAATAAAACTTAAGTCAATTGCAAATACTTTTATTCACTCTAAATAAACTAGGTTATCAGAAAACTAGAGTTTAAAGCCCAATAATTGCGTAAATATGAAAATTTTTTAGTGTTAGGGTACATTTTTTCAAATTTATAAAAAACATAATTTTTTGATGAATAAAACTGAAGTCAATTGCAAATACTTTTATTCACTCTAAATAAAATAGGTTATCAGAAAACTAGAGTTGAAAGCCCAATAATTGCGCATATATGAACATTTTTTAGTGTTGGGGTACATCTTTTCAAATTAATAAAAAACATAATTTGTTGATGAATAAAACTTTTGTCAATTGCTAATACATTAGTCACCTATAGATAGATAAGTAGAAGGAATATCTATAATTTAGAACTCAATAATTACGTTTATATTAACATTGTTCATTGATAGGGTACATCTTTTCAAATTAATAAAAAACATAATTTTCTGATGAATAAAACTTAAGTCAATTGCAAATACTTTTATTCACTATAAATAAACTAGGTTATCAGAAAACTAGAGTTTAAACCCATTAAATACCCTTATATGAAAATTTCTTAGCGTTGGGGTACATCTTTTCAAATAAATAAAAAACATAATTTGTTGATGAATACAATTTTGGTCAATTGCAAATACACTTATCAACTAAAATGAAACTAGGTTTTCAGAAAGCTAGAGTATAAAACCCAATAATTACGCTTATATGAAAATTTTTTAGCGTTGGGGTACATCTTTTCAAATAAATAAAAAACATAATTTGTTGATGAATACAATTTTATTCAATTGCAAATAAGTTGATGAATACAATTTTAGTCAATTGCAAATACACTTATCAACTAAAATGAAACTAGGTTTTCAGAAAGCTAGAGTATAAAACCCAATAATTACGCTTATATGAACATTTTTTAGCGTTGGGGTAAAACTAGAATTTAGAACTCAATTATTACCTTTATATTAACATTGTTCATTGATAGGGTACATCTTTTCAAATTAATAAAAACATAATTTGTTGACGAAAAAAATTTTAGTCAATTGCAAATACTTTTATTCACTCTAAATAAAATAGGTTATCAGAAAACTAGAGTTGAAAGCCCAATAATTGCGCATATATGAACATTTTTTAGTGTTGGGGTACATCTTTTCAAATTAAGAAAAAACATAATTTTCTGATGAATAAAACTTAAGTCAATTGCAAATACTTTTATTCACTATAAATAAACTAGGTTATCAGAAAACTAGAGTTTAAACCCATTAAATACCCTTATATGAAAATTTCTTAGCGTTGGGGTACATCTTTTCAAATAAATAAAAAACATAATTTGTTGATGAATACAATTTTGGTCAATTGCAAATACACTTATCAACTAAAATGAAACTAGGTTTTCAGAAAGCTAGAGTATAAAACCCAATAATTACGCTTATATGAACATTTTTTAGCGTTGGGGTAAAACTAGAATTTAGAACTCAATTATTACCTTTATATTAACATTGTTCATTGATAGGGTACATCTTTTCAAATTAATAAAAAACATAATTTTTTGATGAATAAAACTTTAATCAATTGCAAATACATTTATCCACTATAAATAAACGAGGTTTTCAGAAAACTAGAGTTTAAAACCCAATAATTACGCTTATATGAAAATTTCTTAGCGTTGGGGTACATCTTTTCAAATTAATAAAAAACATAATTTGTTGATGAATAAAATTTTAGTCAATTGCAAATACACTTATCCACTATAAATAAACGAGGTTTTCAGAAAACTAGAGTTTAAAACCCAATAATTACGCTTATATGAAAATTTCTTAGCGTTGGGGTACATCTTTTCAAATTAATGAAAAACATAATTTTTTGATGAATAAAACTCAAGTCAATTGCAAATACATTTATTCACTATAAATAAACTAGGTTATCAGAAAACTAGAGTATAAAACCCAATAATTACGCTAATATGAACATTTTTTAGCGTTGGTCTAAAACTAGAATTTAGAACTCAATTATTACGTTTATATTAACATTGTTCATTGATAGGGTACATCTTTAAAATTAATAAAAACATAATTTGTTGACGAATAAAATTTTAGTCAATTGCAAATACTTTTATTCACTATAAATTAACTAGTTTATCAGAAAACTAGAGTTTAAAGCCCAATTATTGCGCATATAATATGAACTTTTTTTAGCGTTGGGGTAAAACTAGAATTTAGAACTCAATTATTACCTTTATATTAACATTGTTCATTGATAGGGTACATCTTTTCAAATTAATAAAAAACATAATTTATTGATGAATAAGACCTAAGTCAATTGCAAATACTTTTATTCACTCTAAATAAACTAGGTTATCAGAAAACTAGAGTTTAAAGCCCAATAATTGCGTATATATGAAAATTTCTTAGCGTTGGGGTACATCTTTTCAAATTAATAAAAAACATATTTTTTTGATGAATAAAACTTTAGTCAATTGCTAATACATTAGTCACCTATAGATTGATTAGTAGAAGGAATAACTATAATTTAGAACTCAATAATTACGTTTATATTAACATTGTTCATTGATAGGGTACATCTTTTCAAATTAATAAAATACATAATTTTCTGATGAATAAAACTTAAGTCAATTGCAAATACTTTTATTCACTATAAATAAACTAGGTTATCAGAAAACTAGAGTGTAAACCCAATAATTACCCTTATATGAAAATTTTTTAGCGTTGGGGTACATCTTTTCAAATAAATAAAAAACATAATTTGTTGATGAATACAATTTTATTCAATTGCAAATACACTTATAAACTAAAATGAAACTAGGTTTTCAGAAAACTAGAGTATAAAACCCAATAATTACGCTTATATTAACATTTTTTAGCGTTGGGGTAAAACTAGAATTTAGAACTCAATTATTACCTTTATATTAACATTGTTCATTGATAGGGTACATCTTTTCTAATTAATAAAAAACATAACTTTTTGATGAATAAAAATTAAGTCAATTGCAAATACTTTTATTCACTATAAATAAACTAGGTTATCAGAAAACTAGAGTTTAAACCCAATAAATACCCGTATATGAAAATTTCTTAGCGTTGGGGTACATCTTTTCAAATAAATAAAAAACATAATTTGTTGATGAATACAATTTTGGTCAATTGCAAATACACTTATCAACTAAAATGAAACTAGGTTTTCAGAAAGCTAGAGTATAAAACCCAATAATTACGCTTATATGAACATTTTTTAGCGTTGGGGTAAAACTAGAATTTAGAACTCAATTATTACCTTTATATTAACATTGTTCATTGATAGGGTACATCTTTTCAAATTAATAAAAAACATAATTTGTTGATGAATAAGACTTAAGTCAATTGCTAATACATTAGTCACCTATAGATAGATTAGTAGAAGGAATACTATAATTTAGAACTCAATTATTACGTTTATATTAACATTGTTCATTGATAGGGTACATCTTTTCAAATTAATAAAAAACATAATTTTTTGATGAATAAAACTTTAATCAATTGCAAATACATTTATCCACTAAAATGAAACTAGGTTTTCAGAAAGCTAGAGTATAAAACCCAATAATTACGCTTATATGAACATTTTTTAGCGTTGGGGTAAAACTAGAATTTAGAACTCAATTATTACCTTTATATTAACATTGTTCATTGATAGGGTACATCTTTTCAAATTAATAAAAAACATAATTTTTTGATGAATAAAACTTTAATCAATTGCAAATACATTTATCCACTATAAATAAACGAGGTTTTCAGAAAACTAGAGTTTAAAACCCAATAATTACGCTTATATGAAAATTTCTTAGCGTTGGGGTACATCTTTTCAAATTAATAAAAAACATAATTTGTTGATGAATAAAATTTTAGTCAATTGCAAATACACTTATCCACTATAAATAAACGAGGTTTTCAGAAAACTAGAGTTTAAAACCCAATAATTACGCTTATATGAAAATTTCTTAGCGTTGGGGTACATCTTTTCAAATTAATGAAAAACATAATTTTTTGATGAATAAAACTCAAGTCAATTGCAAATACATTTATTCACTATAAATAAACTAGGTTATCAGAAAACTAGAGTATAAAACCCAATAATTACGCTAATATGAACATTTTTTAGCGTTGGTCTAAAACTAGAATTTAGAACTCAATTATTACGTTTATATTAACATTGTTCATTGATAGGGTACATCTTTAAAATTAATAAAAACATAATTTGTTGACGAATAAAATTTTAGTCAATTGCAAATACTTTTATTCACTATAAATTAACTAGTTTATCAGAAAACTAGAGTTTAAAGCCCAATTATTGCGCATATAATATGAACTTTTTTTAGCGTTGGGGTAAAACTAGAATTTAGAACTCAATTATTACCTTTATATTAACATTGTTCATTGATAGGGTACATCTTTTCAAATTAATAAAAAACATAATTTATTGATGAATAAGACCTAAGTCAATTGCAAATACTTTTATTCACTCTAAATAAACTAGGTTATCAGAAAACTAGAGTTTAAAGCCCAATAATTGCGTATATATGAAAATTTCTTAGCGTTGGGGTACATCTTTTCAAATTAATAAAAAACATATTTTTTTGATGAATAAAACTTTAGTCAATTGCTAATACATTAGTCACCTATAGATTGATTAGTAGAAGGAATAACTATAATTTAGAACTCAATAATTACGTTTATATTAACATTGTTCATTGATAGGGTACATCTTTTCAAATTAATAAAATACATAATTTTCTGATGAATAAAACTTAAGTCAATTGCAAATACTTTTATTCACTATAAATAAACTAGGTTATCAGAAAACTAGAGTGTAAACCCAATAATTACCCTTATATGAAAATTTTTTAGCGTTGGGGTACATCTTTTCAAATAAATAAAAAACATAATTTGTTGATGAATACAATTTTATTCAATTGCAAATACACTTATAAACTAAAATGAAACTAGGTTTTCAGAAAACTAGAGTATAAAACCCAATAATTACGCTTATATTAACATTTTTTAGCGTTGGGGTAAAACTAGAATTTAGAACTCAATTATTACCTTTATATTAACATTGTTCATTGATAGGGTACATCTTTTCTAATTAATAAAAAACATAACTTTTTGATGAATAAAAATTAAGTCAATTGCAAATACTTTTATTCACTATAAATAAACTAGGTTATCAGAAAACTAGAGTTTAAACCCAATAAATACCCGTATATGAAAATTTCTTAGCGTTGGGGTACATCTTTTCAAATAAATAAAAAACATAATTTGTTGATGAATACAATTTTGGTCAATTGCAAATACACTTATCAACTAAATTGAAACTAGGTTTTCAGAAAGCTAGAGTATAAAACCCAATAATTACGCTTATATGAACATTTTTTAGCGTTGGGGTAAAACTAGAATTTAGAACTCAATTATTACCTTTATATTAACATTGTTCATTGATAGGGTACATCTTTTCAAATTAATAAAAAACATAATTTGTTGATGAATAAGACTTAAGTCAATTGCTAATACATTAGTCACCTATAGATAGATTAGTAGAAGGAATACTATAATTTAGAACTCAATTATTACGTTTATATTAACATTGTTCATTGATAGGGTACATCTTTTCTAATTAATAAAAAACATAACTTTTTGATGAATAAAACTTAAGTCAATTGCAAATACTTTTATTCACTCTAAATAAACTAGGTTATCAGAAAACTAGAGTTTAAAGCCCAATAATTGCGTAAATATGAAAATTTTTTAGTGTTAGGGTACATTTTTTCAAATTTATAAAAAACATAATTTTTTGTTGAATAAAACTGAAGTCAATTGCAAATACTTTTATTCACTCTAAATAAAATAGGTTATCAGAAAACTAGAGTTGAAAGCCCAATAATTGCGCATATATGAACATTTTTTAGTGTTGGGGTACATCTTTTCAAATTAATAAAAAACATAATTTGTTGATGAATAAAACTTTTGTCAATTGCTAATACATTAGTCACCTATAGATAGATAAGTAGAAGGAATATCTATAATTTAGAACTCAATAATTACGTTTATATTAACATTGTTCATTGATAGGGTACATCTTTTCAAATTAATAAAAAACATAATTTTCTGATGAATAAAACTTAAGTCAATTGCAAATACTTTTATTCACTATAAATAAACTAGGTTATCAGAAAACTAGAGTTTAAACCCATTAAATACCCTTATATGAAAATTTCTTAGCGTTGGGGTACATCTTTTCAAATAAATAAAAAACATAATTTGTTGATGAATACAATTTTGGTCAATTGCAAATACACTTATCAACTAAAATGAAACTAGGTTTTCAGAAAGCTAGAGTATAAAACCCAATAATTACGCTTATATGAAAATTTTTTAGCGTTGGGGTACATCTTTTCAAATAAATAAAAAACATAATTTGTTGATGAATACAATTTTATTCAATTGCAAATAAGTTGATGAATACAATTTTAGTCAATTGCAAATACACTTATCAACTAAAATGAAACTAGGTTTTCAGAAAGCTAGAGTATAAAACCCAATAATTACGCTTATATGAACATTTTTTAGCGTTGGGGTAAAACTAGAATTTAGAACTCAATTATTACCTTTATATTAACATTGTTCATTGATAGGGTACATCTTTTCAAATTAATAAAAACATAATTTGTTGACGAAAAAAATTTTAGTCAATTGCAAATACTTTTATTCACTCTAAATAAAATAGGTTATCAGAAAACTAGAGTTGAAAGCCCAATAATTGCGCATATATGAACATTTTTTAGTGTTGGGGTACATCTTTTCAAATTAAGAAAAAACATAATTTTCTGATGAATAAAACTTAAGTCAATTGCAAATACTTTTATTCACTATAAATAAACTAGGTTATCAGAAAACTAGAGTTTAAACCCATTAAATACCCTTATATGAAAATTTCTTAGCGTTGGGGTACATCTTTTCAAATAAATAAAAAACATAATTTGTTGATGAATACAATTTTGGTCAATTGCAAATACACTTATCAACTAAAATGAAACTAGGTTTTCAGAAAGCTAGAGTATAAAACCCAATAATTACGCTTATATGAACATTTTTTAGCGTTGGGGTAAAACTAGAATTTAGAACTCAATTATTACCTTTATATTAACATTGTTCATTGATAGGGTACATCTTTTCAAATTAATAAAAAACATAATTTTTTGATGAATAAAACTTTAATCAATTGCAAATACATTTATCCACTATAAATAAACGAGGTTTTCAGAAAACTAGAGTTTAAAACCCAATAATTACGCTTATATGAAAATTTCTTAGCGTTGGGGTACATCTTTTCAAATTAATAAAAAACATAATTTGTTGATGAATAAAATTTTAGTCAATTGCAAATACACTTATCCACTATAAATAAACGAGGTTTTCAGAAAACTAGAGTTTAAAACCCAATAATTACGCTTATATGAAAATTTCTTAGCGTTGGGGTACATCTTTTCAAATTAATGAAAAACATAATTTTTTGATGAATAAAACTCAAGTCAATTGCAAATACATTTATTCACTATAAATAAACTAGGTTATCAGAAAACTAGAGTATAAAACCCAATAATTACGCTAATATGAACATTTTTTAGCGTTGGTCTAAAACTAGAATTTAGAACTCAATTATTACGTTTATATTAACATTGTTCATTGATAGGGTACATCTTTAAAATTAATAAAAACATAATTTGTTGACGAATAAAATTTTAGTCAATTGCAAATACTTTTATTCACTATAAATTAACTAGTTTATCAGAAAACTAGAGTTTAAAGCCCAATTATTGCGCATATAATATGAACTTTTTTTAGCGTTGGGGTAAAACTAGAATTTAGAACTCAATTATTACCTTTATATTAACATTGTTCATTGATAGGGTACATCTTTTCAAATTAATAAAAAACATAATTTATTGATGAATAAGACCTAAGTCAATTGCAAATACTTTTATTCACTCTAAATAAACTAGGTTATCAGAAAACTAGAGTTTAAAGCCCAATAATTGCGTATATATGAAAATTTCTTAGCGTTGGGGTACATCTTTTCAAATTAATAAAAAACATATTTTTTTGATGAATAAAACTTTAGTCAATTGCTAATACATTAGTCACCTATAGATTGATTAGTAGAAGGAATAACTATAATTTAGAACTCAATAATTACGTTTATATTAACATTGTTCATTGATAGGGTACATCTTTTCAAATTAATAAAATACATAATTTTCTGATGAATAAAACTTAAGTCAATTGCAAATACTTTTATTCACTATAAATAAACTAGGTTATCAGAAAACTAGAGTGTAAACCCAATAATTACCCTTATATGAAAATTTTTTAGCGTTGGGGTACATCTTTTCAAATAAATAAAAAACATAATTTGTTGATGAATACAATTTTATTCAATTGCAAATACACTTATAAACTAAAATGAAACTAGGTTTTCAGAAAACTAGAGTATAAAACCCAATAATTACGCTTATATTAACATTTTTTAGCGTTGGGGTAAAACTAGAATTTAGAACTCAATTATTACCTTTATATTAACATTGTTCATTGATAGGGTACATCTTTTCTAATTAATAAAAAACATAACTTTTTGATGAATAAAAATTAAGTCAATTGCAAATACTTTTATTCACTATAAATAAACTAGGTTATCAGAAAACTAGAGTTTAAACCCAATAAATACCCGTATATGAAAATTTCTTAGCGTTGGGGTACATCTTTTCAAATAAATAAAAAACATAATTTGTTGATGAATACAATTTTGGTCAATTGCAAATACACTTATCAACTAAAATGAAACTAGGTTTTCAGAAAGCTAGAGTATAAAACCCAATAATTACGCTTATATGAACATTTTTTAGCGTTGGGGTAAAACTAGAATTTAGAACTCAATTATTACCTTTATATTAACATTGTTCATTGATAGGGTACATCTTTTCAAATTAATAAAAAACATAATTTGTTGATGAATAAGACTTAAGTCAATTGCTAATACATTAGTCACCTATAGATAGATTAGTAGAAGGAATACTATAATTTAGAACTCAATTATTACGTTTATATTAACATTGTTCATTGATAGGGTACATCTTTTCAAATTAATAAAAAACATAATTTTTTGATGAATAAAACTTTAATCAATTGCAAATACATTTATCCACTAAAATGAAACTAGGTTTTCAGAAAGCTAGAGTATAAAACCCAATAATTACGCTTATATGAACATTTTTTAGCGTTGGGGTAAAACTAGAATTTAGAACTCAATTATTACCTTTATATTAACATTGTTCATTGATAGGGTACATCTTTTCAAATTAATAAAAAACATAATTTTTTGATGAATAAAACTTTAATCAATTGCAAATACATTTATCCACTATAAATAAACGAGGTTTTCAGAAAACTAGAGTTTAAAACCCAATAATTACGCTTATATGAAAATTTCTTAGCGTTGGGGTACATCTTTTCAAATTAATAAAAAACATAATTTGTTGATGAATAAAATTTTAGTCAATTGCAAATACACTTATCCACTATAAATAAACGAGGTTTTCAGAAAACTAGAGTTTAAAACCCAATAATTACGCTTATATGAAAATTTCTTAGCGTTGGGGTACATCTTTTCAAATTAATGAAAAACATAATTTTTTGATGAATAAAACTCAAGTCAATTGCAAATACATTTATTCACTATAAATAAACTAGGTTATCAGAAAACTAGAGTATAAAACCCAATAATTACGCTAATATGAACATTTTTTAGCGTTGGTCTAAAACTAGAATTTAGAACTCAATTATTACGTTTATATTAACATTGTTCATTGATAGGGTACATCTTTAAAATTAATAAAAACATAATTTGTTGACGAATAAAATTTTAGTCAATTGCAAATACTTTTATTCACTATAAATTAACTAGTTTATCAGAAAACTAGAGTTTAAAGCCCAATTATTGCGCATATAATATGAACTTTTTTTAGCGTTGGGGTAAAACTAGAATTTAGAACTCAATTATTACCTTTATATTAACATTGTTCATTGATAGGGTACATCTTTTCAAATTAATAAAAAACATAATTTATTGATGAATAAGACCTAAGTCAATTGCAAATACTTTTATTCACTCTAAATAAACTAGGTTATCAGAAAACTAGAGTTTAAAGCCCAATAATTGCGTATATATGAAAATTTCTTAGCGTTGGGGTACATCTTTTCAAATTAATAAAAAACATATTTTTTTGATGAATAAAACTTTAGTCAATTGCTAATACATTAGTCACCTATAGATTGATTAGTAGAAGGAATAACTATAATTTAGAACTCAATAATTACGTTTATATTAACATTGTTCATTGATAGGGTACATCTTTTCAAATTAATAAAATACATAATTTTCTGATGAATAAAACTTAAGTCAATTGCAAATACTTTTATTCACTATAAATAAACTAGGTTATCAGAAAACTAGAGTGTAAACCCAATAATTACCCTTATATGAAAATTTTTTAGCGTTGGGGTACATCTTTTCAAATAAATAAAAAACATAATTTGTTGATGAATACAATTTTATTCAATTGCAAATACACTTATAAACTAAAATGAAACTAGGTTTTCAGAAAACTAGAGTATAAAACCCAATAATTACGCTTATATTAACATTTTTTAGCGTTGGGGTAAAACTAGAATTTAGAACTCAATTATTACCTTTATATTAACATTGTTCATTGATAGGGTACATCTTTTCTAATTAATAAAAAACATAACTTTTTGATGAATAAAAATTAAGTCAATTGCAAATACTTTTATTCACTATAAATAAACTAGGTTATCAGAAAACTAGAGTTTAAACCCAATAAATACCCGTATATGAAAATTTCTTAGCGTTGGGGTACATCTTTTCAAATAAATAAAAAACATAATTTGTTGATGAATACAATTTTGGTCAATTGCAAATACACTTATCAACTAAAATGAAACTAGGTTTTCAGAAAGCTAGAGTATAAAACCCAATAATTACGCTTATATGAACATTTTTTAGCGTTGGGGTAAAACTAGAATTTAGAACTCAATTATTACCTTTATATTAACATTGTTCATTGATAGGGTACATCTTTTCAAATTAATAAAAAACATAATTTGTTGATGAATAAAATTTTAGTCAATTGCAAATACACTTATCCACTATAAATAAACGAGGTTTTCAGAAAACTAGAGTTTAAAACCCAATAATTACGCTTATATGAAAATTTCTTAGCGTTGGGGTACATCTTTTCAAATTAATAAAAAACATAATTTTTTGATGAATAAAACTCAAGTCAATTGCAAATACTTTTATTCACTATAAATAAACTAGTTTATCAGAAAACTAGAGTTTAAAGCCCAATTATTGCGCATATATGAACATTTTTTAGCGTTGGGGTAAAACTAGAATTTAGAACTCAATTATTACCTTTATATTAACATTGTTCATTGATAGGGTACATCTTTTCAAATTAATAAAATACATAATTTATTGATGAATAAGACCTAAGTCAATTGCAAATACTTTTATTCACTCTAAATAAACTAGGTTATCAGAAAACTAGAGCTTAAAGCTCAATAATTGCGTATATATGAAAATTTTTTAGTGTTAGGGTACATTTTTTCAAATTTATAAAAAACATAATTTTTTGATGAATAAAACTTTAGTCAATTGCTAATACATTAGTCACCTATAGATAGATTAGTAGAAGGAATAACTATAATTTAGAACTCAATAATTACGTTTATATTAACATTGTTCATTGATAGGGTACATCTTTTCAAATTAATAAAAAACATAATTTTTTGATGAATAAAACTTAAGTCAATTGCAAATACTTTTATTCACTATAAATAAACTAGGTTATCAGAAAACTAGAGTTTAAACCCAATAAATACCCTTATATGAAAATTTCTTAGCGTTGGGGTACATCTTTTCAAATAAATAAAAAACATAATTTGTTGATGAATACAATTTTGGTCAATTGCAAATACAATTATCAACTAAAATAAAACTAGGTTTTCAGAAAGCTAGAGTATAAAACCCAATAATTACGCTTATATGAACATTTTTTAGCGTTGGGGTAAAACTAGAATTTAGAACTCAATTATTACCTTTATATTAACATTGTTCATTGATAGGGTACATCTTTTCAAATTAATAAAAAACATAATTTTTTGATGAATTAAACTTTAATCAATTGCAAATACTTTTATTCACTATTAATAAACTAGTTTATCAGAAAACTAGAATTTAAAGCCCAATTATTGCGCATATATGAACATTTTTTAGTGTTAGGGTACAGCATTTCAAATTAATAAAAAACATAATTTGTTGATGAATAAAATTTTAGTCAATTGCAAATACACTTATCCACTATAAATAAACGAGGTTTTCAGAAAACTAGAGTTTAAAACCCAATAATTACGCTTATATGAAAATTTCTTAGTGTTGGCGCTGACAATGACCATCAGCGATATGCTAATGAGCACGACGGCACGAGTGTCTTATCGGTCAGTCCCACCTTCCACTCATCTCTTCGCCCTATTATATATTCCTTGTGTATTATTATTATTATTGATTATTAAAATCACCATATTTATCTTCTTTGTTTTAGTTGTATTATCTTAATCTTTATTGTGTTTTTCTTATTATCGTTTATTGCGGCCAACGCCCTTGTTGTCATATCTTTTTTTGTGTGCTTTTTTTCTCTCGTCAAATTTTTTATTGTCCCGCTATTGCAGCGTTCTTTTTGTTAATGTGATGTTCGTGTTCTTTACAATCTTGTCGGGTGTACGTATTTATTGGTACACACCAAGCATCATTTATATATATATTATTAATTTCGATCTGTACAATCGGACTGTCTGATCATTGTGATCAACCAAATTGTTATTATTACTGCGGTGTTACTTGCGACGCTACTGAAATCCGTCACTGCACCTGCTCATTATTATTGTTTAAAATAAACGGCCAAATTATTACCATTCAAACCGTGAGTTATAAATTTATATATCTTAATTATATTATTGCCATCCGTGGGTCACCTGATCCGACGGCTTGTGCGCCCACTGTGTGCCTCACCGTCACCAAGTGCCAGCTCCTCCCGCGTAAGTCCGCCAGCACTCGCCGTAGTGTGTGAGAGGCCGCCCAGGTCTTCGGAATCCGCATTCAACGGGTGTCTCCAATGTGGGCAGGCTGTCCGGGTCCACGTCAAGACTTTTAGTTTAAGCTTAGTCATTAAGGTTTAGCCAACTCATGTGAGCTCCGTGGTCATTGCACCTGTCCTAACCGACTACGGAGACCCCCCCCCCCCCCCCCAATAACTAAACTCTAAAATCTTGTTCTCCTCAACACCTCACGTCCCTTTCCTAATCTGAGGTCATCGTTGTCGTCGTGCATATTAGGTTGCCTACCCAATTTATAAAAGGCGACATAAGCAATCCAAACCAATTTTTTTTTGGTCTCGACTGTTCGTCGAGTGGTCCTTCGGGAATGTGCTGCGTCAGCTGTCTTGGCGTACACATATTTTTGGTCCTTTGGGCCGGATGTACTAACAAACTGCGACTAGTGTGGTGCTCAAGTTCTGCTTGAATTCGTCGTTTGTAAACAGTGACAGAGAAAAATTGTCATTACCTGTCCGTAATGCTGTAGTTGCGTTCAAAATAAATTCATACGATCAACACCCTGTGTTGATTTATTCTAATTACAAACTCCGTAACTTGTTGTAAAAAATGGTCACTCCTCCTTCAGTAACTTATGCAGAGGCAAAAGCACGGGTTGTCCGTGCAATTGCAAAAATCACTTCATTTGTCGCTGCAGCCGGTGAATATAAAGCCGATCGTTCTAATGCGGGCAAACATGCTAAAGTAGCTAAGATGCTGTCTGAATTAAATGACATTCGTCGAATTGCTGAAGACGATTTCCAAGTCATGGAATCTTCTGTTAGTAAAAAGTTAGCCCCCATGGAAGTCGTAGATAATAAAGAGAGTCTAAGCCTCAGTGCCGATTTTGACAATTTGTACTATGAACTTGCTGCTTTTGCTGATGTGTATCATATTTCATTATCTCCCGGCATGGATACATCCTCAGCTCAGTTGTCAGTTAACCAAACAACAGGCTCCAGTAATTTGTCACATTATCAACTGCCCAAACGGAGCTTTCCTACGTTTTCTGGAGTGCTTATTGAATGGCAAGGTTTCGAAGATCTCTTTAAATCAATTTTGTCCCACGCTCCTGATCTTCCCGATGTTGAGCGATTTGAAATATTAAAGACCTCTCTGCAAGGTGAAGCTCTATCGTTGGTTTCACATCTCCCTTTGACGTCCGCAAACTATAACAAAGCTTGGGAAGTGTTGCGTGCTCGTTATGGGAACAAGCGTGATTTGGCTCGAATTCATCTGGACGCCCTCCTAGCACCCCACACAGTCAATTGTAACGACGCGGCTTCCATAAAAACTCTTCTCACGACCATTCTTGAACACACTGCGGCCCTAGATAATTTAGATTTTGTTACTCGCCAATGGAGTCCGATTCTTGTTCATATCTTTGAAAATCATCTAGATTATGATCTTCGCTCTCGTTGGGAACTTACTGTTGGAGATCGCCATCAACCAGCCACGAGTGACTTTGTAGAATTTTTAAGGAGCCATGTACGGTCAGCCGAAGCTCGTGCAGGAAATTATTCAACGACTTTACAATCTAGTACTTCCCAACCAAAACAGTCAAAAAAGGTATATACTACACACTCTCGTCCCACTTATGGACCAAAAGTGTTGACCGCCAGTGCGGCGTTATCCACTGAATCAGGTCATCGGTCACCTGCTATCAGTAACTGCCAAATTTGCAAAAAGCCTCATTCGATTCGACAATGTAAATTGTTCCTTAGTAAAGGCCCAAACGATCGTTTTCAGCTGGCAAAAACCCATCGTCTCTGCATCAACTGTCTCGGCTGTGGACACTCGTCCGCTGCGTGCCCTTCGAAATTCAAGTGTCAATCGTGCAATCGTTCTCACCATACCTTGTTACACTTTGAATCAAGTCCAGCCACGAGTACACCACCAAGTAGTTCCATGGTGGTCCAGTCAGGTGATCCTACCCGCACGGTCTCGTTAGTTGTAAAAGATAACCCCCAGAAAGTGGTATTATTATCAACTGTGCTTCTGGACATTTGTGGTACCGATGGTCATCGTCATTCGTTTAGAGCCCTATTAGACAGTGGCTCTCAAGCCAGCTTTATCACGGGCAAATCGGCTGACATTCTTATGCTCAATCGCCGACGTTCACCTGTGAGTATAACCACGTTTGCTAACACTACTGCTACTCCTGTTTGTGGATCATCCGTTGTCATTGTGACTCCTCACGGCAAACAAACACCCAGCCTAAGTATTGACGCTTTGATTGTACCACAGATCACAGGAAAAACCCCGCAAATCTCGTTCACACCTGGTCAATGGACACATATTCACCATTTGCCCTTAGCAGATCCGTCATATCACATTCCTGGTGACATAGACTTGCTGTTGGGCGCCGACATTCTACCGTCCATATTATGCGACAGTCTCATTTCGGGTAGTGCAGGCGAGCCTACTGCGTTAAAAACAATTTTCGGTTGGGTTTTGTTTGGGCCGACCACCACAGCTCCCCCTGTTTCACTGGCCACAATGTGTGTGTCAACATCCAGCAACCTTGATGCAACCTTAAGAAAGTTTTGGGAGTTGGAAGAGCTACCTGTAGTTCATCACTTAAGTCCCGATGACAAAGTTGCAGAAGAGATCTACGTCTCAACCACTACTCGTCTTAGTTCAGGTCGTTTTATGGTTACACTTCCGTTTCGAACACCGTCTCCTGTGTTAGGTGATTCTAAGACTCATGCTCATCAACGCTACAAGGCCCTTGAGCTTCGACTAAGTCGACAACCTGATCTTCGAAAACAGTACATAGACTTTATGCAGGATTACTTGTCAAGTGGTCACATGGAACTTGTGCCAGTGTCTGAACGCGACAATCCACTGAATTACTATATACCACACCATTGTGTCATAAAACCTGACAGCAAGACAACAAAATTGCGTGTTGTATTCAATGCTTCAGCCCGTACTTCAACCGGAGCCTCTCTGAATGAGAGTATGTATACTGGTCCAAAGTTGCAACCAGATATTCAAGTTGTATTGCTCCGCTCTCGTCTCTGGAAGTACCTGTTTATGGCTGACATAAAACAGATGTACCGCCAAATCCTAGTTCAACCTTCAGATCGAGACTATTTGAGAATCCTGTGGAGATTTTCACCCTCGTCTCCAATTGATGAATATCGGCTCTGTACAGTTACGTATGGAACGTCAGCAGCACCTTTTCAAGCTCTGCGAACTATTCGTCATCTTGCTACACTGGACGGTGCTAGGTGGCCGGTGGCCGCTGACGTTTTACTCAATGACACTTTTGTCGACGATATTTTAACTGGTGCAAACTCAGAAGAAGACGCTCTCAACTGTCAAGACCAATTGATAAACCTTTGTGCACTCGCTCAATTTGAGCTCCGCAAGTGGGCCAGCAACAATGTACAACTTCTACAAATGGTCCCACCAGAATCTCGTGCAATGTCCGTCTCAGTCTTGTTCGACAGTGACGAACTCTCTGATTTGAAAGTATTAGGGTTAAAATGGGACCCATCTGCTGACACTTTTTCCTTTAAAGCTCAGCCATCGATGACTCAACCGACAAAACGATCTGTTCTGTCCGACATTGCTCGTGTCTTTGATCCGTTAGGACTGTTGTCACCCATGACCTTTTTCACAAAACACGTCATGCAACAGCTGTGGACCTCCGGTATCAACTGGGATGACCCAGTTCCCTCTGACATTGCCTCCCTATGGGCCCGATATCAGTCTGAACTGCAGCTAATTGAAACCATTAGTATTCCTCGTCGTATTACCTATGATCATGCTATTTCTGTACAACTCCATGCCTTTTCTGATAGCTCTGAAAAAGGTTATGCCGCGGCAGTATATCTCCGTGTAGAGACAGTCACGTCAGTGTATTGTCATCTCATAACAGGAAAGTCAAAAGTAGCCCCTCTCAAGCGGTCCACAATTCCCCGTCTGGAACTGTGTGGTGCCGTATTGGCTTCGAAACTCCTCCGATTGGTTGCTGACTCCTACACTAATCGCATAACTATTGACGAACTCCACTCCTGGACTGATTCCACCACAGCTCTCGTTTGGATTAGGTCTTCCCCTCATCGATGGGCCACATTCATCGCGAATCGAACCAGTCTGATCCACGATTTAACCACACCTGCAATTTGGCGCCATGTTCCCACGAAGGAGAATCCAGTCGATTGCGCATCGCGCGGATTGTTTCCTTCCGAGCTCCTCAACCACTCACTGTGGTGGACTGGTCCATCATTTTTACTGAGTCCTCCAGACAAATGGCCAAAATTACTGTTAACCAAACTTGAAGATTTCACTGGGCCCCCCTCAAGGGAAGCTCGAGTACCTACTGTGCTCACCGTCACTGTAGACATTCCGATAATCAATTTGTTAAATCGCATGTCATCTCTGCAGAAGATCCTTCGCGTAATCGCTTACTGTTTTCGTTTTTCCAAGCCCCGTTCTGACGCTCCAATTAGCAACATTATAAATGCGACAGAGATCACTCGTGCTCTCTCTGCCTTGGTCTACTTAGTCCAACGTCAAACGTTTGCCGTCGAAATTGCAGCTCTGTCAAACGGTCTTCCCTGCTCAAAATCTCTCCGACGTTTAGACCTGTTTATTGACCCAGTTGGTGTTCTCAGAGTGGGCGGTCGGCTTCGCAACGCAGAAATTCCATACGTTCACAAGCATCCTGCTTTGTTGCCGTCCCGTCATCGTTTAACTGATCTAATAATTGATCACAACCATTGTGCATTAAGCCATCCAGGAGCCATGACCCTCCAATCACATTTACAGCGTGAGTTTTGGATACTGTCAGGGAGGCAGGCTATTAGGTCCCGGCTGCGATTATGTCTTCCATGCTTTCGCACTAGACCTCAAACGGTTCAACCAAAAATGGCTGCTCTTCCTAAATACAGAGTACAACAGATAAAACCATTTGCTATCTCAGGCGTTGATTATGCTGGCCCGATATCTATCAAAGGATCCCGTGGTCGCGCATCATCCAGGAGCTCTGCCTACATTTGTTTATTCGTCTGTACCGTAACCAAGGCATTGCACATCGAGCTCAGTTCTGACCTGTCAACGGAAACTTTCCTCCTAGCGTTCACTCGTTTTGCTGCTCGTCGTGGACCGATCAAAGAGATCCATAGTGATTGTGGTACTAATTTCGTTGGTGCCGCGAATATTTTAAGCCCGCTACATAACTTCATCGCATCAGAAACCTATCAACACAGTGTACGAAATCATTTGTCCAAGGACCAAATTACTTGGTTATTCAATCCTCCGTCTTCTCCTCACTTTGGAGGACTCTGGGAAGCTGGAGTAAAGTCGACTAAGTCGTTAATTTTTCGATCCATTGGAACCCATAGACTCACAAGTGAAGAACTAATCACTTTGTTGACAAAAATTGAAGCCACTCTAAATTCACGGCCTTTGTGTGCCCTTAGCAATGATCCCAAAGATTTAGAAGCTTTGACGCCAAGCCATTTTTTAACGCTGGTCCCATCGACATCTCTTCCGGACCCTTGTTTGGAAAACGTACCACTCTCAAAAATGCAGCGTTGGCGCTTAGTTACTGATCTCCACCGGTACTTCTGGACCAGATGGAAAAATGAATATTTGTCTACTCTCCAGCTGCGAACAAAATGGTCTGATGATGGAAAGCAGTTGAATGTTGGAGACCTTGTCCTAATAAAGGAACCCTCGCATCCGCTGTATTGGCGATACGGACGTATCACGGACCTCCACCCTGGTGCAGACGGGGTGTCACGCGTTGCTACTGTCCACACGTCGTCTGGAGTTCTAACTCGGCCAGCTGTCAAGTTGTGTCCAGTGCCTTCTTGTTGAAGTTCCTTCAAAGTGGGCGGTGATGTTGGCGCTGACAATGACCATCAGCGATATGCTAATGAGCACGACGGCACGAGTGTCTTATCGGTCAGTCCCACCTTCCACTCATCTCTTCACCCTATTATATATTCCTTGTGTATTATTATTATTATTGATTATTAAAATCACCATATTTATCTTCTTTGTTTTAGTTGTATTATCTTAATCTTTATTGTGTTTTTCTTATTATCATTTATTGCGGCCAACGCCCTTGTTGTCATATCTTTTTTTGTGTGCTTTTTTTCTCTCGTCAAATTTTTTATTGTCCCGCTATTGCAGCGTTCTTTTTGTTAATGTGATGTTCGTGTTCTTTACAATCTTGTCGGGTGTACGTATTTATTGGTACACACCAAGCATCATTTATATATATATTATTAATTTCGATCTGTACAATCGGACTGTCTGATCATTGTGATCAACCAAATTGTTATTATTACTGCGGTGTTACTTGCGACGCTACTGAAATCCGTCACTGCACCTGCTCATTATTATTGTTTAAAATAAACGGCCAAATTATTACCATTCAAACCGTGAGTTATAAATTTATATATCTTAATTATATTATTGCCATCCGTGGGTCACCTGATCCGACGGCTTGTACGCCCACTGTGCGCCTCACCGTCACCAAGTGCCAGCTCCTCCCGCGTAAGTCCGCCAGCACTCGCCGTAGTGTGTGAGAGGCCGCCCAGGTCTTCGGAATCCGCATTCAACGGGTGTCTCCAATGTGGGCAGGCTGTCCGGGTCCACGTCAAGACTTTTAGTTTAAGCTTAGTCATTAAGGTTTAGCCAACTCATGTGAGCTCCGTGGTCATTGCACCTGTCCTAACCGACTACGGAGACCCCCCCCCCCAATAACTAAACTCTAAAATCTTGTTCTCCTCAACACCTCACGTCCCTTTCCTAATCTGAGGTAATCGTTGTCGTCGTGCATATTAGGTTGCCTACCCAATTTATAAAAGGCGACATAAGCAATCCAAATCAATTTTTTTTTGGTCTCGACTGTTCGTCGAGTGGTCCTTCGGGAATGTGCTGCGTCAGCTGTCTTGGCGTACACACTTAGCGTTGGGGTACATCTTTTCAAATTAATAAAAAACATAATTTTTTGATGAATAAAACTTAAGTCAATTGCAAATACTTTTATTCACTATAAATAAACTAGGTTATCAGAAAACTAGAGTGTAAACCCAATAATTACCCTTATATGAAAATTTTTTAGCGTTGGGGTACATCTTTTCAAATAAATAAAAAACATAATTTGTTGATGAATACAATTTTATTCAATTGCAAATACACTTATCAACTAAAATGAAACTAGGTTTTCAGAAAACTAGAGTATAAAACCCAATAATTACGCTTATATTAACATTTTTTAGCGTTGGGGTGAAACTAGAATTTAGAACTCAATTATTACCTTTATATTAACATTGTTCATTGATAGGGTACATCTTTTCAAATTAATAAAAAACATAATTTGTTGATGAATAAGACTTAAGTCAATTGCTAATACATTAGTCACCTATAGATAGATTAGTAGAAGGAATACTATAATTTAGAACTCAATTATTACGTTTATATTAACATTGTTCATTGATAGGGTACATCTTTTCTAATTAATAAAAAACATAACTTTTTGATGAATAAAACTTAAGTCAATTGCAAATACTTTTATTCACTCTAAATAAACTAGGTTATCAGAAAACTAGAGTTTAAAGCCCAATAATTGCGTATATATGAAAATTTTTTAGTGTTAGGGTACATTTTTTCAAATTTATAAAAAACATAATTTTTTGATGAATAAAACTGAAGTCAATTGCAAATACTTTTATTCACTCTAAATAAAATAGGTTATCAGAAAACTAGAGTTGAAAGCCCAATAATTGCGCATATATGAACATTTTTTAGTGTTGGGGTACATCTTTTCAAATTAATAAAAAACATAATTTGTTGATGAATAAAACTTTAGTCAATTGCTAATACATTAGTCACCTATAGATAGATTAGTAGAAGGAATAACTATAATTTAGAACTCAATAATTACGTTTATTTTAACATTGTTCATTGATAGGGTACATCTTTTCAAATTAATAAAAAACATAATTTTTTGATGAATAAAACTTAAGTCAATTGCAAATACTTTTATTCACTATAAATAAACTAGGTTATCAGAAAACTAGAGTTTAAACCCAATAAATACACTTATATGAAAATTTCTTAGCGTTGGGGTACATCTTTTCAAATAAATAAAAAACATAATTTGTTGATGAATACAATTTTGGTCAATTGCAAATACAATTATCAACTAAAATGAAACTAGGTTTTCAGAAAGCTAGAGTATAAAACCCAATAATTACGCTTATATGAACATTTTTTAGCGTTGGGGTAAAACTAGAATTTAGAACTCAATTATTACCTTTATATTAACATTGTTCATTGATAGGGTACATCTTTTCAAATTAATAAAAAACATAATTTTTTGATGAATTAAACTTTAATCAATTGCAAATACTTTTTTTCACTATTAATAAATTAGTTTATCAGAAAACTAGAGTTTAAAGCCCAATTATTGCCTATATATGAACATTTTTTAGTGTTAGGGTACAGCATTTCAAATTAATAAAAAACATAATTTGTTGATGAATAAAATTTTAGTCAATTGCAAATACACTTATCCACTATAAATAAACGAGGTTTTCAGAAAACTAGAGTTTAAAACCCAATAATTACGCTTATATGAAAATTTCTTAGCGTTGGGGTACATCTTTTCAAATTAATAAAAAACATAATTTTTTGATGAATAAAACTCAAGTCAATTGCAAATACTTTTATTCACTATAAATAAACTAGTTTATCAGAAAACTAGAGATTAAAGCCCAATAATTGCGCATATATGAACATTTTTTAGTGTTAGGGTACATCTTTTCAAATAAAAAAAAACATAATTTGTTGATGAATACAATTTTATTCAATTGCAAATACACTTATCAACTAAAATGAAACTAGGTTTTCAGAAAACTAGAGTATAAAACCCAATAATTACGCTTATATTAACATTTTTTAGCGTTGGGGTAAAACTAGAATTTAGAACTCAATTATTAACCTTTATATTAACATTGTTCATTGATAGGGTACATCTTTTCAAATTAATAAAAAACATAATTTGTTGATGAATAAGACTTAAGTCAATTGCTAATACATTAGTCACCTATAGATAGATTAGTAGAAGGAATACTATAATTTAGAACTCAATTATTACGTTTATATTAACATTGTTCATTGATAGGGTACATCTTTTCTAATTAATAAAAAACATAACTTTTTGATGAATAAAACTTAAGTCAATTGCAAATACTCTTATTCACTCTAAATAAACTAGGTTATCAGAAAACTAGAGTTTAAAGCCCAATAATTGCGTAAATATGAAAATTTTTTAGTGTTAGGGTACATTTTTTCAAATTTATAAAAAACATAATTTTTTGATGAATAAAACTTTAATCAATTGCAAATACTTTTATTCACTATAAATAAACTAGTTTATCAGAAAACTAGAGTTTAAAGCCCAATAATTGCGCATATATGAACATTTTTTAGTGTTAGGGTACATCTTTTCAAATTAATAAAAAAAATATTTTTTTGATGAATAAAACTTAATTCAATTGCAAATACATTTATTCACTATAAATAAACTAGTTTATCAGAAAACTAGAGTTTAAAGCCCAATAATTGCGCATATATGAACATTTTTTAGTGTTAGGGTACATCTTTTCAAATTAATAAAAAAAATATTTTTTTGATGAATAAAACTTAATTCAATTGCAAATACATTTATTCACTATAAATAAACTAGGTTATCAGAAAACTAGAGTATAAAACCCAATAATTACGCTAATATGAACATTTTTTAGCGTTGGTCTAAAACTAGAATTTAGAACTCAATTATTACGTTTATATTAACATTGTTCATTGATAGGGTACATCTTTTCAAATTAATAAAAAACATAATTTTTTGATGAATAAAACTTAAGTCAATTGCAAATACTTTTATTCACTATAAATAAACTAGGTTATCAGAAAACTAGAGTGTAAACCCAATAATTACCCTTATATGAAAATTTTTTAGCGTTGGGGTACATCTTTTCAAATAAATAAAAAACATAATTTGTTGATGAATACAATTTTATTCAATTGCAAATACACTTATCAACTAAAATGAAACTAGGTTTTCAGAAAACTAGAGTATAAAACCCAATAATTACGCTTATATTAACATTTTTTAGCGTTGGGGTGAAACTAGAATTTAGAACTCAATTATTACCTTTATATTAACATTGTTCATTGATAGGGTACATCTTTTCAAATTAATAAAAAACATAATTTGTTGATGAATAAGACTTAAGTCAATTGCTAATACATTAGTCACCTATAGATAGATTAGTAGAAGGAATACTATAATTTAGAACTCAATTATTACGTTTATATTAACATTGTTCATTGATAGGGTACATCTTTTCTAATTAATAAAAAACATAACTTTTTGATGAATAAAACTTAAGTCAATTGCAAATACTTTTATTCACTCTAAATAAACTAGGTTATCAGAAAACTAGAGTTTAAAGCCCAATAATTGCGTATATATGAAAATTTTTTAGTGTTAGGGTACATTTTTTCAAATTTATAAAAAACATAATTTTTTGATGAATAAAACTGAAGTCAATTGCAAATACTTTTATTCACTCTAAATAAAATAGGTTATCAGAAAACTAGAGTTGAAAGCCCAATAATTGCGCATATATGAACATTTTTTAGTGTTGGGGTACATCTTTTCAAATTAATAAAAAACATAATTTGTTGATGAATAAAACTTTAGTCAATTGCTAATACATTAGTCACCTATAGATAGATTAGTAGAAGGAATAACTATAATTTAGAACTCAATAATTACGTTTATTTTAACATTGTTCATTGATAGGGTACATCTTTTCAAATTAATAAAAAACATAATTTTTTGATGAATAAAACTTAAGTCAATTGCAAATACTTTTATTCACTATAAATAAACTAGGTTATCAGAAAACTAGAGTTTAAACCCAATAAATACACTTATATGAAAATTTCTTAGCGTTGGGGTACATCTTTTCAAATAAATAAAAAACATAATTTGTTGATGAATACAATTTTGGTCAATTGCAAATACAATTATCAACTAAAATGAAACTAGGTTTTCAGAAAGCTAGAGTATAAAACCCAATAATTACGCTTATATGAACATTTTTTAGCGTTGGGGTAAAACTAGAATTTAGAACTCAATTATTACCTTTATATTAACATTGTTCATTGATAGGGTACATCTTTTCAAATTAATAAAAAACATAATTTTTTGATGAATTAAACTTTAATCAATTGCAAATACTTTTTTTCACTATTAATAAATTAGTTTATCAGAAAACTAGAGTTTAAAGCCCAATTATTGCCTATATATGAACATTTTTTAGTGTTAGGGTACAGCATTTCAAATTAATAAAAAACATAATTTGTTGATGAATAAAATTTTAGTCAATTGCAAATACACTTATCCACTATAAATAAACGAGGTTTTCAGAAAACTAGAGTTTAAAACCCAATAATTACGCTTATATGAAAATTTCTTAGCGTTGGGGTACATCTTTTCAAATTAATAAAAAACATAATTTTTTGATGAATAAAACTCAAGTCAATTGCAAATACTTTTATTCACTATAAATAAACTAGTTTATCAGAAAACTAGAGATTAAAGCCCAATAATTGCGCATATATGAACATTTTTTAGTGTTAGGGTACATCTTTTCAAATAAAAAAAAACATAATTTGTTGATGAATACAATTTTATTCAATTGCAAATACACTTATCAACTAAAATGAAACTAGGTTTTCAGAAAACTAGAGTATAAAACCCAATAATTACGCTTATATTAACATTTTTTAGCGTTGGGGTAAAACTAGAATTTAGAACTCAATTATTAACCTTTATATTAACATTGTTCATTGATAGGGTACATCTTTTCAAATTAATAAAAAACATAATTTGTTGATGAATAAGACTTAAGTCAATTGCTAATACATTAGTCACCTATAGATAGATTAGTAGAAGGAATACTATAATTTAGAACTCAATTATTACGTTTATATTAACATTGTTCATTGATAGGGTACATCTTTTCTAATTAATAAAAAACATAACTTTTTGATGAATAAAACTTAAGTCAATTGCAAATACTCTTATTCACTCTAAATAAACTAGGTTATCAGAAAACTAGAGTTTAAAGCCCAATAATTGCGTAAATATGAAAATTTTTTAGTGTTAGGGTACATTTTTTCAAATTTATAAAAAACATAATTTTTTGATGAATAAAACTTTAATCAATTGCAAATACTTTTATTCACTATAAATAAACTAGTTTATCAGAAAACTAGAGTTTAAAGCCCAATAATTGCGCATATATGAACATTTTTTAGTGTTAGGGTACATCTTTTCAAATTAATAAAAAAAATATTTTTTTGATGAATAAAACTTAATTCAATTGCAAATACATTTATTCACTATAAATAAACTAGGTTATCAGAAAACTAGAGTATAAAACCCAATAATTACGCTAATATGAACATTTTTTAGCGTTGGTCTAAAACTAGAATTTAGAACTCAATTATTACGTTTATATTAACATTGTTCATTGATAGGGTACATCTTTTCAAATTAATAAAAACATAATTTGTTGACGAATAAAATTTTAGTCAATTGCAAATACACTTATCCACTATAAATAAACTAGGTTTTCAGAAAACTAGAGTTTAAAACCCAATAATTACGCTTATATGAAAATTTCTTAGCGTTGGGGTACATCTTTTCAAATTAATAAAAAACATAATTTTTTGATGAATACAATTTTGGTCAATTGCAAATACACTTATCAACTAAAATGAAACTAGGTTTTCAGAAAGCTAGAGTATAAAACCCAATAATTACGCTTATATGAACATTTTTTAGCGTTGGGGTAAAACTAGAATTTAGAACTCAATTATTACCTTTATATTAACATTGTTCATTGATAGGGTACATCTTTTCAAATTAATAAAAAACATAATTTTTTGATGAATAAAACTTAAGTCAATTGCAAATACATTTATTCACTATAAATAAACTAGGTTATCAGAAAACTAGAGTATAAAACCCAATAATTACGCTAATATGAACATTTTTTAGCGTTGGTCTAAAACTAGAATTTAGAACTCAATTATTACGTTTATATTAACATTGTTCATTGATAGGGTACATCTTTTCAAATTAATAAAAAAATATTTTTTTGATGAATAAAACTTAAGTCAATTGCAAATACTTTTATTCACTATAAATAAACTAGGTTATCAGAAAACTAGAGTTTAAACCCAATAATTACCCTTATATGAAAATTTTTTAGCGTTGGGGTACATCTTTTCAAATAAATAAAAAACATAATTTGTTGATGAATAAAACTTTAGTCTATTGCAAATACACTTATCAACTATAATGGAACTAGGTTTTCAGAAAACTTGAGTATAAAACCCAATAATTACGCTTATATTAACATTTTTTAGCGTTGGGGTAAAACTAGAATTTAGAACTCAATTATAACCTTTATATTAACATTGTTCATTGATAGGGTACATCTTTTCAAATTAATAAAAAACATAATTTGTTGATGAATAAGACTTAAGTCAATTGCTAATACATTAGTCACCTATAGATAGATTAGTAGAAGGAATACATCTTTTCTAATTAATAAAAAACATAACTTTTTGATGAATAAAACTTAAGTCAATTGCAAATACTTTTATTCACTCTAAATAAACTAGGTTATCAGAAAACTAGAGTTTAAAGCCCAATAATTGCGTAAATATGAAAATTTTTTAGTGTTAGGGTACATTTTTTCAAATTTATAAAAAACATAATTTTTTGATGAATAAAACTCAAGTCAATTGCAAATACTTTTATTCACTATAAATAAACTAGGTTATCAGAAAACTAGAGTATAAAACCCAATAATTACGCTAATATGAACATTTTTTAGCGTTGGTCTAAAACTAGAATTTAGAACTCAATTATTACGTTTATATTAACATTGTTCATTGATAGGGTACATCTTTTCAAATTAATAAAAACATAATTTGTTGACGAATAAAATTTTAGTCAATTGCAAATACACTTATCCACTATAAATAAACTAGGTTTTCAGAAAACTAGAGTTTAAAACCCAATAATTACGCTTATATGAAAATTTTTTAGCGTTGGGGTACATCTTTTCAAATTAATAAAAAACATATTTTTTTGATGAATAAAACTTTAGTCAATTGCTAATACATTAGTCACCTATAGATAGATTAGTAGAAGGAATAACTATAATTTAGAACTCAATAATTACGTTTATATTAACATTGTTCATTGATAGGGTACATCTTTTCAAATTAATAAAAAACATAATTTTCTGATGAATAAAACTTAAGTCAATTGCAAATACTTTTATTCACTATAAATAAACTAGGTTATCAGAAAACTAGAGTTTAAACCCAATAAATACCCTTATATGAAAATTTCTTAGCGTTGGGGTACATCTATTCAAATAAATAAAAAACATAATTTGTTGATGAATAAAATTTTGGTCAATTGCAAATACACTTATCAACTAAAATGAAACTAGGTTTTCAGAAAGCTAGAGTATAAAACCCAATAATTACGCTTATATGAACATTTTTTAGCGTTGGGGTAAAACTAGAATTTAGAACTCAATTATTACCTTTATATTAACATTGTTCATTGATAGGGTACATCTTTTCAAATTAATAAAAACATAATTTGTTGACGAATAAAATTTTAGTCAATTGCAAATACTTTTATTCACTCTAAATAAAATAGGTTATCAGAAAACTAGAGTTGAAAGCCCAATAATTGCGCATATATGAACATTTTTTAGTGTTGGGGTACATCTTTTCAAATTAATAAAAAACATAATTTGTTGATGAATAAAACTTTAGTCAATTGCTAATACATTAGTCACCTATAGATAGATTAGTAGAAGGAATAACTATAATTTAGAACTCAATAATTACGTTTATATTAACATTGTTCATTGATAGGGTACATCTTTTCAAATTAATAAAAAACATAATTTTTTGATGAATAAAACTCAAGTCAATTGCAAATACTTTTATTCACTATAAATAAACTAGTTTATCAGAAAACTAGAGTTTATAGCCCAATAATTGCGCATATATGAACATTTTTTAGTGTTAGGGTACATATATTCAAATTAATAAAAAAAATATTTTTTTGATGAATAAAACTTAAGTCAATTGCAAATACTTTTATTCACTATAAATAAACTAGGTTATCAGAAAACTAGAGTTTAAACCCAATAAATATCCTTATATGAAAATTTCTTAGCGTTGGGGTACATCTTTTCAAATAAATAAAAAACATAATTTGTTGATGAATACAATTTTGGTCAATTGCAAATACACTTATCAACTAAAATGAAAATAGGTTTTCAGAAAGCTAGAGTATAAAACCCAATAATTACGCTTATATGAACATTTTTTAGCGTTGGGGTAAAACTAGAATGTAGAACTCAATTATTACCTTTATATTAACATTGTTCATTGATAGGGTACATCTTTTCAAATTAATAAAAAACATAATTTTTTGATGAATAAAACTTTAATCAATTGCAAATACTTTTATTCACTATTAATAAACTAGTTTATCAGAAAACTAGAGTTTAAAGCCCAATTATTGCGCATATATGAACATTTTTTAGTGTTAGGGTACAGCATTTCAAATTAATAAAAAACATAATTTGTTGATGAATAAAATTTTAGTCAATTGCAAATACACTTATCAACTAAAATGAAACTAGGTTTTCAGAAAACTAGAGTATAAAACCCAATAATTTTGCTTATATTAACATTTTTTAGCGTTGGGGTAAAACTAGAATTTAGAACTCAATTATTACCTTTATATTAACATTGTTCATTGATAGGGTACATCTTTTCTAATTAATAAAAAACATAACTTTTTGATGAATAAAAATTAAGTCAATTGCAAATACTTTTATTCACTATAAATAAACTAGGTTATCAGAAAACTAGAGTTTAAACCCAATAAATACCCTTATATGAAAATTTCTTAGCGTTGGGGTACATCTTTTCAAATAAATAAAAAACATAATTTGTTGATGAATACAATTTTGGTCAATTGCAAATACACTTATCAACTAAAATGAAACTAGGTTTTCAGAAAGCTAGAGTATAAAACCCAATAATTACGCTTATATGAACATTTTTTAGCGTTGGGGTAAAACTAGAATTTAGAACTCAATTATTACCTTTATATTAACATTGTTCATTGATAGGGTACATCTTTTCAAATTAATAAAAAACATAATTTTTTGATGAATAAAACTTTAATCAATTGCAAATACTTTTATTCACTATTAATAAACTAGTTTATCAGAAAACTAGAGTTTAAAGCCCAATTATTGCGCATATATGAACATTTTTTAGTGTTAGGGTACAGCATTTCAAATTAATAAAAAACATAATTTGTTGATGAATAAAATTTTAGTCAATTGCAAATACACTTATCCACTATAAATAAACGAGGTTTTCAGAAAACTAGAGTTTAAAACCCAATAATTACGCTTATATGAAAATTTCTTAGCGTTGGGGTACATCTTTTCAAATTAATAAAAAACATAATTTTTTGATGAATAAAACTCAAGTCAATTGCAAATACTTTTATTCACTATAAATAAACTAGTTTATCAGAAAACTAGAGTTTAAAGCCCAATTATTGCGCATATATGAACATTTTTTAGCGTTGGGGTAAAACTAGAATTTAGAACTCAATTATTACCTTTATATTAACATTGTTCATTGATAGGGTACATCTTTTCAAATTAATAAAAAACATAATTTATTGATGAATAAAACTGAAGTCAATTGCAAATACTTTTATTCACTCTAAATAAAATAGGTTATCAGAAAACTAGAGTTTAAAACCCAATAATTACGCTTATATGAAAATTTCTTAGCGTTGGGGTACATCTTTTCAAATTAATAAAAAACATATTTTTTTGATGAATAAAACTTTAGTCAATTGCTAATACATTAGTCACCTATAGATAGATTAGTAGAAGGAATAACTATAATTTAGAACTCAATAATTACGTTTATATTAACATTGTTCATTGATAGGGTACATCTTTTCAAATTAATAAAAAACATAATTTTCTGATGAATAAAACTTAAGTCAATTGCAAATACTTTTATTCACTATAAATAAACTAGGTTATCAGAAAACTAGAGTTTAAACCCAATAAATACCCTTATATGAAAATTTCTTAGCGTTGGGGTACATCTTTTCAAATAAATAAAAAACATAATTTGTTGATGAATACAATTTTGGTCAATTGCAAATACACTTATCAACTAAAATGAAAATAGGTTTTCAGAAAGCTAGAGTATAAAACCCAATAATTACGCTTATATGAATATTTTTTAGCGTTGGGGTAAAACTAGAATTTAGAACTCAATTATTACGTTTATATTAACATTGTTCATTGATAGGGTACATCTTTTCAAATTAATAAAAAAATATTTTTTTGATGAATAAAACTTAAGTCAATTGCAAATACTTTTATTCACTATAAATAAACTAGGTTATCAGAAAACTAGAGTTTAAACCCAATAATTACCCTTATATGAAAATTTTTTAGCGTTGGGGTACATCTTTTCAAATAAAAAAAAACATAATTTGTTGATGAATACAATTTTATTCAATTGCAAATACACTTATCAACTAAAATGAAACTAGGTTTTCAGAAAACTAGAGTATAAAACCCAATAATTACGCTTATATTAACATTTTTTAGCGTTGGGGTAAAACTAGAATTTAGAACTCAATTATAACCTTTATATTAACATTGTTCATTGATAGGGTACATCTTTTCAAATTAATAAAAAACATAATTTGTTGATGAATAAGACTTAAGTCAATTGCTAATACATTAGTCACCTATAGATAGATTAGTAGAAGGAATACTATAATTTAGAACTCAATTATTACGTTTATATTAACATTGTTCATTGATAGGGTACATCTTTTCTAATTAATAAAAAACATAACTTTTTGATGAATAAAACTTAAGTCAATTGCAAATACTTTTATTCACTCTAAATAAACTAGGTTATCAGAAAACTAGAGTTTAAAGCCCAATAATTGCGTAAATATGAAAATTTTTTAGTGTTAGGGTACATTTTTTCAAATTTATAAAAAACATAATTTTTTGATGAATAAAACTCAAGTCAATTGCAAATACTTTTATTCACTATAAATAAACTAGGTTATCAGAAAACTAGAGTATAAAACCCAATAATTACGCTAATATGAACATTTTTTAGCGTTGGTCTAAAACTAGAATTTAGAACTCAATTATTACGTTTATATTAACATTGTTCATTGATAGGGTACATCTTTTCAAATTAATAAAAACATAATTTGTTGACGAATAAAATTTTAGTCAATTGCAAATACACTTATCCACTATAAATAAACTAGGTTTTCAGAAAACTAGAGTTTAAAACCCAATAATTACGCTTATATGAAAATTTCTTAGCGTTGGGGTACATCTTTTCAAATTAATAAAAAACATATTTTTTTGATGAATAAAACTTTAGTCAATTGCTAATACATTAGTCACCTATAGATAGATTAGTAGAAGGAATAACTATAATTTAGAACTCAATAATTACGTTTATATTAACATTGTTCATTGATAGGGTACATCTTTTCAAATTAATAAAAAACATAACTTTTTGATGAATAAAACTTAAGTCAATTGCAAATACTTTTATTCACTCTAAATAAACTAGGTTATCAGAAAACTAGAGTTTAAAGCCCAATAATTGCGTAAATATGAAAATTTTTTAGTGTTAGGGTACATTTTTTCAAATTTATAAAAAACATAATTTTTTGATGAATAAAACTCAAGTCAATTGCAAATACTTTTATTCACTATAAATAAACTAGGTTATCAGAAAACTAGAGTATAAAACCCAATAATTACGCTAATATGAACATTTTTTAGCGTTGGTCTAAAACTAGAATTTAGAACTCAATTATTACGTTTATATTAACATTGTTCATTGATAGGGTACATCTTTTCAAATTAATAAAAACATAATTTGTTGACGAATAAAATTTTAGTCAATTGCAAATACACTTATCCACTATAAATAAACTAGGTTTTCAGAAAACTAGAGTTTAAAACCCAATAATTACGCTTATATGAAAATTTCTTAGCGTTGGGGTACATCTTTTCAAATTAATAAAAAACATATTTTTTTGATGAATAAAACTTTAGTCAATTGCTAATACATTAGTCACCTATAGATAGATTAGTAGAAGGAATAACTATAATTTAGAACTCAATAATTACGTTTATATTAACATTGTTCATTGATAGGGTACATCTTTTCAAATTAATAAAAAACATAATTTTCTGATGAATAAAACTTAAGTCAATTGCAAATACTTTTATTCACTATAAATAAACTAGGTTATCAGAAAACTAGAGTTTAAACCCAATAAATACCCTTATATGAAAATTTCTTAGCGTTGGGGTACATCTATTCAAATAAATAAAAAACATAATTTGTTGATGAATAAAATTTTGGTCAATTGCAAATACACTTATCAACTAAAATGAAACTAGGTTTTCAGAAAGCTAGAGTATAAAACCCAATAATTACGCTTATATGAACATTTTTTAGCGTTGGGGTAAAACTAGAATTTAGAACTCAATTATTACCTTTATATTAACATTGTTCATTGATAGGGTACATCTTTTCAAATTAATAAAAAACATAATTTTTTGATGAATAAAATTTTAGTCAATTGCAAATACACTTATCCACTATAAATAAACGAGGTTTTCAGAAAACTAGAGTTTAAAACCCAATAATTACGCTTATATGAAAATTTCTTAGCGTTGGGGTACATCTTTTCAAATTAATAAAAAACATAATTTGTTGATGAATAAAACTTTAGTCAATTGCTAATACATTAGTCACCTATAGATAGATTAGTAGAAGGAATAACTATAATTTAGAACTCAATAATTACGTTTATATTAACATTGTTCATTGATAGGGTACATCTTTTCAAATTAATAAAAAACATAATTTTTTGATGAATAAAACTTAAGTCAATTGCAAATACATTTATTCACTATAAATAAACTAGGTTATCAGAAAACTAGAGTATAAAACCCAATAATTACGCTAATATGAACATTTTTTAGCGTTGGTCTAAAACTAGAATTTAGAACTCAATTATTACGTTTATATTAACATTGTTCATTGATAGGGTACATCTTTTCAAATTAATAAAAAAATATTTTTTTGATGAATAAAACTTAAGTCAATTGCAAATACTTTTATTCACTATAAATAAACTAGGTTATCAGAAAACTAGAGTTTAAACCCAATAATTACCCTTATATGAAAATTTTTTAGCGTTGGGGTACATCTTTTCAAATAAATAAAAAACATAATTTGTTGATGAATAAAACTTTAGTCAATTGCAAATACACTTATCAACTATAATGGAACTAGGTTTTCAGAAAACTTGAGTATAAAACCCAATAATTACGCTTATATTAACATTTTTTAGCGTTGGAGTAAAACTAGAATTTAGAACTCAATTATAACCTTTATATTAACATTGTTCATTGATAGGGTACATCTTTTCAAATTAATAAAAAACATAATTTGTTGATGAATAAGACTTAAGTCAATTGCTAATACATTAGTCACCTATAGATAGATTAGTAGAAGGAATACATCTTTTCTAATTAATAAAAAACATAACTTTTTGATGAATAAAACTTAAGTCAATTGCAAATACTTTTATTCACTCTAAATAAACTAGGTTATCAGAAAACTAGAGTTTAAAGCCCAATAATTGCGTAAATATGAAAATTTTTTAGTGTTAGGGTACATTTTTTCAAATTTATAAAAAACATAATTTTTTGATGAATAAAACTCAAGTCAATTGCAAATACTTTTATTCACTATAAATAAACTAGGTTATCAGAAAACTAGAGTATAAAACCCAATAATTACGCTAATATGAACATTTTTTAGCGTTGGTCTAAAACTAGAATTTAGAACTCAATTATTACGTTTATATTAACATTGTTCATTGATAGGGTACATCTTTTCAAATTAATAAAAACATAATTTGTTGACGAATAAAATTTTAGTCAATTGCAAATACACTTATCCACTATAAATAAACTAGGTTTTCAGAAAACTAGAGTTTAAAACCCAATAATTACGCTTATATGAAAATTTCTTAGCGTTGGGGTACATCTTTTCAAATTAATAAAAAACATATTTTTTTGATGAATAAAACTTTAGTCAATTGCTAATACATTAGTCACCTATAGATAGATTAGTAGAAGGAATAACTATAATTTAGAACTCAATAATTACGTTTATATTAACATTGTTCATTGATAGGGTACATCTTTTCAAATTAATAAAAAACATAATTTTCTGATGAATAAAACTTAAGTCAATTGCAAATACTTTTATTCACTATAAATAAACTAGGTTATCAGAAAACTAGAGTTTAAACCCAATAAATACCCTTATATGAAAATTTCTTAGCGTTGGGGTACATCTATTCAAATAAATAAAAAACATAATTTGTTGATGAATAAAATTTTGGTCAATTGCAAATACACTTATCAACTAAAATGAAACTAGGTTTTCAGAAAGGTAGAGTATAAAACCCAATAATTACGCTTATATGAACATTTTTTAGCGTTGGGGTAAAACTAGAATTTAGAACTCAATTATTACCTTTATATTAACATTGTTCATTGATAGGGTACATCTTTTCAAATTAATAAAAACATAATTTGTTGACGAATAAAATTTTAGTCAATTGCAAATACTTTTATTCACTCTAAATAAAATAGGTTATCAGAAAACTAGAGTTGAAAGCCCAATAATTGCGCATATATGAACATTTTTTAGTGTTGGGGTACATCTTTTCAAATTAATAAAAAACATAATTTGTTGATGAATAAAACTTTAGTCAATTGCTAATACATTAGTCACCTATAGATAGATTAGTAGAAGGAATAACTATAATTTAGAACTCAATAATTACGTTTATATTAACATTGTTCATTGATAGGGTACATCTTTTCAAATTAATAAAAAACATAATTTTTTGATGAATAAAACTCAAGTCAATTGCAAATACTTTTATTCACTATAAATAAACTAGTTTATCAGAAAACTAGAGTTTATAGCCCAATAATTGCGCATATATGAACATTTTTTAGTGTTAGGGTACATCTTTTCAAATTAATAAAAAAAATATTTTTTTGATGAATAAAACTTAAGTCAATTGCAAATACTTTTATTCACTATAAATAAACTAGGTTATCAGAAAACTAGAGTTTAAACCCAATAAATACCCTTATATGAAAATTTCTTAGCGTTGGGGTACATCTTTTCAAATAAATAAAAAACATAATTTGTTGATGAATACAATTTTGGTCAATTGCAAATACACTTATCAACTAAAATGAAAATAGGTTTTCAGAAAGCTAGAGTATAAAACCCAATAATTACGCTTATATGAACATTTTTTAGCGTTGGGGTAAAACTAGAATGTAGAACTCAATTATTACCTTTATATTAACATTGTTCGATGATAGGGTACATCTTTTCAAATTAATAAAAAACATAATTTTTTGATGAATAAAACTTTAATCAATTGCAAATACTTTTATTCACTATTAATAAACTAGTTTATCAGAAAACTAGAGTTTAAAGCCCAATTATTGCGCATATATGAACATTTTTTAGTGTTAGGGTACAGCATTTCAAATTAATAAAAAACATAATTTGTTGATGAATAAAATTTTAGTCAATTGCAAATACACTTATCAACTAAAATGAAACTAGGTTTTCAGAAAACTAGAGTATAAAACCCAATAATTTTGCTTATATTAACATTTTTTAGCGTTGGGGTAAAACTAGAATTTAGAACTCAATTATTACCTTTATATTAACATTGTTCATTGATAGGGTACATCTTTTCTAATTAATAAAAAACATAACTTTTTGATGAATAAAAATTAAGTCAATTGCAAATACTTTTATTCACTATAAATAAACTAGGTTATCAGAAAACTAGAGTTTAAACCCAATAAATACCCTTATATAAAAATTTCTTAGCGTTGGGGTACATCTTTTCAAATAAATAAAAAACATAATTTGTTGATGAATACAATTTTGGTCAATTGCAAATACACTTATCAACTAAAATGAAACTAGGTTTTCAGAAAGCTAGAGTATAAAACCCAATAATTACGCTTATATGAACATTTTTTAGCGTTGGGGTAAAACTAGAATTTAGAACTCAATTATTACCTTTATATTAACATTGTTCATTGATAGGGTACATCTTTTCAAATTAATAAAAAACATAATTTTTTGATGAATAAAACTTTAATCAATTGCAAATACTTTTATTCACTATTAATAAACTAGTTTATCAGAAAACTAGAGTTTAAAGCCCAATTATTGCGCATATATGAACATTTTTTAGTGTTAGGGTACAGCATTTCAAATTAATAAAAAACATAATTTGTTGATGAATAAAATTTTAGTCAATTGCAAATACACTTATCCACTATAAATAAACGAGGTTTTCAGAAAACTAGAGTTTAAAACCCAATAATTACGCTTATATGAAAATTTCTTAGCGTTGGGGTACATCTTTTCAAATTAATAAAAAACATAATTTTTTGATGAATAAAACTCAAGTCAATTGCAAATACTTTTATTCACTCTAAATAAAATAGGTTATCAGAAAACTAGAGTTTAAAACCCAATAATTACGCTTATATGAAAATTTCTTAGCGTTGGGGTACATCTTTTCAAATTAATAAAAAACATATTTTTTTGATGAATAAAACTTTAGTCAATTGCTAATACATTAGTCACCTATAGATAGATTAGTAGAAGGAATAACTATAATTTAGAACTCAATAATTACGTTTATATTAACATTGTTCATTGATAGGGTACATCTTTTCAAATTAATAAAAAACATAATTTTCTGATGAATAAAACTTAAGTCAATTGCAAATACTTTTATTCACTATAAATAAACTAGGTTATCAGAAAACTAGAGTTTAAACCCAATAAATACCCTTATATGAAAATTTCTTAGCGTTGGGGTACATCTTTTCAAATAAATAAAAAACATAATTTGTTGATGAATACAATTTTGGTCAATTGCAAATACACTTATCAACTAAAATGAAAATAGGTTTTCAGAAAGCTAGAGTATAAAACCCAATAATTACGGTTATATGAATATTTTTTAGCGTTGGGGTAAAACTAGAATTTAGAACTCAATTATTACGTTTATATTAACATTGTTCATTGATAGGGTACATCTTTTCAAATTAATAAAAAAATATTTTTTTGATGAATAAAACTTAAGTCAATTGCAAATACTTTTATTCACTATAAATAAACTAGGTTATCAGAAAACTAGAGTTTAAACCCAATAATTACCCTTATATGAAAATTTTTTAGCGTTGGGGTACATCTTTTCAAATAAAGAAAAAACATAATTTGTTGATGAATACAATTTTATTCAATTGCAAATACACTTATCAACTAAAATGAAACTAGGTTTTCAGAAAACTAGAGTATAAAACCCAATAATTTTGCTTATATTAACATTTTTTAGCGTTGGGGTAAAACTAGAATTTAGAACTCAATTATTACCTTTATATTAACATTGTTCATTGATAGGGTACATCTTTTCAAATTAATAAAAAACATAATTTTTTGATGAATAAAAATGAAGTCAATTGCAAATACTTTTATTCACTATAAATAAACTAGGTTATCAGAAAACTAGAGTTTAAACCCAATAAATACCCTTATATGAAAATTTCTTAGCGTTGGGGTACATTTTTTCAAATAAATAAAAAACATAATTTGTTGATGAATACAATTTTGGTCAATTGCAAATACACTTATCAACTAAAATGAAACTAAGTTTTCAGAAAGCTAGAGTATAAAACCCAATAATTACGCTTATATGAACATTTTTTAGCGTTGGGGTAAAACTAGAATTTAGAACTCAATTATTACCTTTATATTAACATTGTTCATTGATAGGGTACATCTTTTCAAATTAATAAAAAATATAATTTTTTGATGAATAAAACTTTAATCAATTGCAAATACTTTTATTCACTATTAATAAACTAGTTTATCAGAAAACTAGAGTTTAAAGCCCAATTATTGCGCATATATGAACATTTTTTAGTGTTAGGGTACAGCATTTCAAATTAATAAAAAACATAATTTGTTGATGAATAAAATTTTAGTCAATTGCAAATACACTTATCAACTAAAATGAAACTAGGTTTTCAGAAAACTAGAGTATAAAACCCAATAATTTTGCTTATATTAACATTATTTAGCGTTGGGGTAAAACTAGAATTTAGAACTCAATTATTACCTTTATATTAACATTGTTCATTGATAGGGTACATCTTTTCTAATTAATAAAAAACATAACTTTTTGATGAATAAAAATTAAGTCAATTGCAAATACTTTTATTTATTATAAATAAACTAGGTTATCAGAAAACTAGAGTTTAAACCCAATAAATACCCTTATATGAAAATTTCTTAGCGTTGGGGTACATCTTTTCAAATAAATAAAAAACATAATTTGTTGATGAATACAATTTTGGTCAATTGCAAATACACTTATCAACTAAAATGAAACTAGGTTTTCAGAAAGCTAGAGTATAAAACCCAATAATTACGCTTATATGAACATTTTTTAGCGTTGGGGTAAAACTAGAATTTAGAACTCAATTATTACCTTTATATTAACATTGTTCATTGATAGGGTACATCTTTTCAAATTAATAAAAAACATAATTTTTTGATGAATAAAACTTTAATCAATTGCAAATACTTTTATTCACTATTAATAAACTAGTTTATCAGAAAACTAGAGTTTAAAGCCCAATTCTTGCGCATATATGAACATTTTTTAGTGTTAGGGTACAGCATTTCAAATTAATAAAAAACATAATTTGTTGATGAATAAAATTTTAGTCAATTGCAAATACACTTATCCACTATAAATAAACGAGGTTTTCAGAAAACTAGAGTTTAAAACCCAATAATTACGCTTATATGAAAATTTCTTAGCGTTGGGGTACATCTTTTCAAATTAATAAAAAACATAATTTTTTGATGAATAAAACTCAAGTCAATTGCAAATACTTTTATTCACTATAAATAAACTAGTTTATCAGAAAACTAGAGTTTAAAGCCCAATTATTGCGCATATATGAACATTTTTTAGCGTTGGGGTAAAACTAGAATTTAGAACTCAATTATTACCTTTATATTAACATTGTTCATTGATAGGGTACATCTTTTCAAATTAATAAAAAACATAATTTATTGATGAATAAAACTGAAGTCAATTGCAAATACTTTTATTCACTCTAAATAAAATAGGTTATCAGAAAACTAGAGTTTAAAACCCAATAATTACGCTTATATGAAAATTTCTTAGCGTTGGGGTACATCTTTTCAAATTAATAAAAAACATATTTTTTTGATGAATAAAACTTTAGTCAATTGCTAATACATTAGTCACCTATAGATAGATTAGTAGAAGGAATAACTATAATTTAGAACTCAATAATTACGTTTATATTAACATTGTTCATTGATAGGGTACATCTTTTCAAATTAATAAAAAACATAATTTTCTGATGAATAAAACTTAAGTCAATTGCAAATACTTTTATTCACTATAAATAAACTAGGTTATCAGAAAACTAGAGTTTAAACCCAATAAATACCCTTATATGAAAATTTCTTAGCGTTGGGGTACATCTTTTCAAATAAATAAAAAACATAATTTGTTGATGAATACAATTTTGGTCAATTGCAAATACACTTATCAACTAAAATGAAAATAGGTTTTCAGAAAGCTAGAGTATAAAACCCAATAATTACGCTTATATGAATATTTTTTAGCGTTGGGGTAAAACTAGAATTTAGAACTCAATTATTACCTTTATATTAACATTGTTCATTGATAGGGTACATCTTTTCAAATTAATAAAAAAATATTTTTTTGATGAATAAAACTTAAGTCAATTGCAAATACTTTTATTCACTATAAATAAACTAGGTTATCAGAAAACTAGAGTTTAAACCCAATAAATACCCTTATATGAAAATTTCTTAGCGTTGGGGTACATCTTTTCAAATAAATAAAAAACATAATTTGTTGATGAATACAATTTTGGTCAATTGCAAATACACTTATCAACTAAAATGAAAATAGGTTTTCGGAAAGCTAGAGTATAAAACCCAATAATTACGCTTATATGAATATTTTTTAGCGTTGGGGTAAAACTAGAATTTAGAACTCAATTATTACCTTTATATTAACATTGTTCATTGATAGGGTACATCTTTTCTAATTAATAAAAAACATAACTTTTTGATGAATAAAAATTAAGTCAATTGCAAATACTTTTATTCACTATAAATAAACTAGGTTTTTAGAAAACTAGAGTTTAAACCCAATAAATACCCTTATATGAAAATTTCTTAGCGTTGGGGTACATTTTTTCAAATAAATAAAAAACATAATTTGTTGATGAATACAATTTTGGTCAATTGCAAATACACTTATCAACTAAAATGAAACTAAGTTTTCAGAAAGCTAGAGTATAAAACCCAATAATTACGCTTATATGAACATTTTTTAGCGTTGGGGTAAAACTAGAATTTAGAACTCAATTATTACCTTTATATTAACATTGTTCATTGATAGGGTACATCTTTTCAAATTAATAAAAAACATAATTTTTTGATGAATAAAACTTTAATCAATTGCAAATACTTTTATTCACTATTAATAAACTAGTTTATCAGAAAACTAGAGTTTAAAGCCCAATTATTGCGCATATATGAACATTTTTTAGTGTTAGGGTACAGCATTTCAAATTAATAAAAAACATAATTTGTTGATGAATAAAATTTTAGTCAATTGCAAATACACTTATCAACTAAAATGAAACTAGGTTTTCAGAAAACTAGAGTATAAAACCCAATAATTTTGCTTATATTAACATTATTTAGCGTTGGGGTAAAACTAGAATTTAGAACTCAATTATTACCTTTATATTAACATTGTTCATTGATAGGGTACATCTTTTCTAATTAATAAAAAACATAACTTTTTGATGAATAAAAATTAAGTCAATTGCAAATACTTTTATTCACTATAAATAAACTAGGTTATCAGAAAACTAGAGTTTAAACCCAATAAATACCCTTATATGAAAATTTCTTAGCGTTGGGGTACATCTTTTCAAATAAATAAAAAACATAATTTGTTGATGAATACAATTTTGGTCAATTGCAAATACACTTATCAACTAAAATGAAACTAGGTTTTCAGAAAGCTAGAGTATAAAACCCAATAATTACGCTTATATGAACATTTTTTAGCGTTGGGGTAAAACTAGAATTTAGAACTCAATTATTACCTTTATATTAACATTGTTCATTGATAGGGTACATCTTTTCAAATTAATAAAAAACATAATTTTTTGATGAATAAAACTTTAATCAATTGCAAATACTTTTATTCACTATTAATAAACTAGTTTATCAGAAAACTAGAGTTTAAAGCCCAATTATTGCGCATATATGAACATTTTTTAGTGTTAGGGTACAGCATTTCAAATTAATAAAAAACATAATTTGTTGATGAATAAAATTTTAGTCAATTGCAAATACACTTATCCACTATAAATAAACGAGGTTTTCAGAAAACTAGAGTTTAAAACCCAATAATTACGCTTATATGAAAATTTCTTAGCGTTGGGGTACATCTTTTCAAATTAATAAAAAACATAATTTTTTGATGAATAAAACTCAAGTCAATTGCAAATACTTTTATTCACTATAAATAAACTAGTTTATCAGAAAACTAGAGTTTAAAGCCCAATTATTGCGCATATATGAACATTTTTTAGCGTTGGGGTAAAACTAGAATTTAGAACTCAATTATTACCTTTATATTAACATTGTTCATTGATAGGGTACATCTTTTCAAATTAATAAAAAACATAATTTATTGATGAATAAAACTGAAGTCAATTGCAAATACTTTTATTCACTCTAAATAAAATAGGTTATCAGAAAACTAGAGTTTAAAACCCAATAATTACGCTTATATGAAAATTTCTTAGCGTTGGGGTACATCTTTTCAAATTAATAAAAAACATATTTTTTTGATGAATAAAACTTTAGTCAATTGCTAATACATTAGTCACCTATAGATAGATTAGTAGAAGGAATAACTATAATTTAGAACTCAATAATTACGTTTATATTAACATTGTTCATTGATAGGGTACATCTTTTCAAATTAATAAAAAACATAATTTTCTGATGAATAAAACTTAAGTCAATTGCAAATACTTTTATTCACTATAAATAAACTAGGTTATCAGAAAACTAGAGTTTAAACCCAATAAATACCCTTATATGAAAATTTCTTAGCGTTGGGGTACATCTTTTCAAATAAATAAAAAACATAATTTGTTGATGAATACAATTTTGGTTAATTGCAAATACACTTATCAACTAAAATGAAAATAGGTTTTCAGAAAGCTAGAGTATAAAACCCAATAATTACGCTTATATGAATATTTTTTAGCGTTGGGGTAAAACTAGAATTTAGAACTCAATTATTACGTTTATATTAACATTGTTCATTGATAGGGTACATCTTTTCAAATTAATAAAAAAATATTTTTTTGATGAATAAAACTTAAGTCAATTGCAAATACTTTTATTCACTATAAATAAACTAGGTTATCAGAAAACTAGAGTTTAAACCCAATAATTACCCTTATATGAAAATTTTTTAGCGTTGGGGTACATCTTTTCAAATAAAGAAAAAACATAATTTGTTGATGAATACAATTTTATTCAATTGCAAATACACTTATCAACTAAAATGAAACTAGGTTTTCAGAAAACTAGAGTATAAAACCCAATAATTTTGCTTATATTAACATTTTTTAGCGTTGGGGTAAAACTAGAATTTAGAACTCAATTATTACCTTTATATTAACATTGTTCATTGATAGGGTACATCTTTTCAAATTAATAAAAAACATAATTTTCTGATGAATAAAACTTAAGTCAATTGCAAATACTTTTATTCACTATAAATAAACTAGGTTATCAGAAAACTAGAGTTTAAACCCAATAAATACCCTTATATGAAAATTTCTTAGCGTTGGGGTACATCTTTTCAAATAAATAAAAAACATAATTTGTTGATGAATACAATTTTGGTCAATTGCAAATACACTTATCAACTAAAATGAAAATAGGTTTTCAGAAAGCTAGAGTATAAAACCCAATAATTACGCTTATATGAATATTTTTTAGCGTTGGGGTAAAACTAGAATTTAGAACTCAATTATTACCTTTATATTAACATTGTTCATTGATAGGGTACATCTTTTCTAATTAATAAAAAACATAACTTTTTGATGAATAAAAATTAAGTCAATTGCAAATACTTTTATTCACTATAAATAAACTAGGTTATCAGAAAACTAGAGTTTAAACCCAATAAATACCCTTATATGAAAATTTCTTAGCGTTGGGGTACATCTTTTCAAATAAATAAAAAACATAATTTGTTGATGAATACAATTTTGGTCAATTGCAAATACACTTATCAACTAAAATGAAACTAAGTTTTCAGAAAGCTAGAGTATAAAACCCAATAATTACGCTTATATGAACATTTTTTAGCGTTGGGGTAAAACTAGAATTTAGAACTCAATTATTACCTTTATATTAACATTGTTCATTGATAGGGTACATCTTTTCAAATTAATAAAAAACATAATTTTTTGATGAATAAAACTTTAATCAATTGCAAATACTTTTATTCACTATTAATAAACTAGTTTATCAGAAAACTAGAGTTTAAAGCCCAATTATTGCGCATATATGAACATTTTTTAGTGTTAGGGTACAGCATTTCAAATTAATAAAAAACATAATTTGTTGATGAATAAAATTTTAGTCAATTGCAAATACACTTATCAACTAAAATGAAACTAGGTTTTCAGAAAACTAGAGTATAAAACCCAATAATTTTGCTTATATTAACATTTTTTAGCGTTGGGGTAAAACTAGAATTTAGAACTCAATTATTACCTTTATATTAACATTGTTCATTGATAGGGTACATCTTTTCTAATTAATAAAAAACATAACTTTTTGATGAATAAAAATTAAGTCAATTGCAAATACTTTTATTCACTATAAATAAACTAGGTTATCTGAAAACTAGAGTTTAAACCCAATAAATACCCTTATATGAAAATTTCTTAGCGTTGGGGTACATCTTTTCAAATAAATAAAAAACATAATTTGTTGATGAATACAATTTTGGTCAATTGCAAATACACTTATCAACTAAAATGAAACTAGGTTTTCAGAAAGCTAGAGTATAAAACCCAATAATTACGCTTATATGAACAGTTTTTAGCGTTGGGGTAAAACTAGAATTTAGAACTCAATTATTACCTTTATATTAACATTGTTCATTGATAGAGTACATCTTTTCAAATTAATAAAAAACATAATTTTTTGATGAATAAAACATTAATCAATTGCAAATACTTTTATTCACTATTAATAAACTAGTTTATCAGAAAACTAGAGTTTAAAGCCCAATTATTGCGCATATATGAACATTTTTTAGTGTTAGGGTACAGCATTTCAAATTAATAAAAAACATAATTTGTTGATGAATAAAATTTTAGTCAATTGCAAATACACTTATCCACTATAAATAAACGAGGTTTTCAGAAAACTAGAGTTTAAAACCCAATAATTACGCTTATATGAAAATTTCTTAGCGTTGGGGTACATCTTTTCAAATTAATAAAAAACATAATTTTTTGATGAATAAAACTCAAGTCAATTGCAAATACTTTTATTCACTATAAATAAACTAGTTTATCAGAAAACTAGAGTTTAAAGCCCAATTATTGCGCATATATGAACATTTTTTAGCGTTGGGGTAAAACTAGAATTTAGAACTCAATTATTACCTTTATATTAACATTGTTCATTGATAGGGTACATCTTTTCAAATTAATAAAAAACATAATTTATTGATGAATAAAACTGAAGTCAATTGCAAATACTTTTATTCACTCTAAATAAAATAGGTTATCAGAAAACTAGAGTTTAAAACCCAATAATTACGCTTATATGAAAATTTCTTAGCGTTGGGGTACATCTTTTCAAATTAATAAAAAACATATTTTTTTGATGAATAAAACTTTAGTCAATTGCTAATACATTAGTCACCTATAGATAGATTAGTAGAAGGAATAACTATAATTTAGAACTCAATAATTACGTTTATATTAACATTGTTCATTGATAGGGTACATCTTTTCAAATTAATAAAAAACATAATTTTCTGATGAATAAAACTTAAGTCAATTGCAAATACTTTTATTCACTATAAATAAACTAGGTTATCAGAAAACTAGAGTTTAAACCCAATAAATACCCTTATATGAAAATTTCTTAGCGTTGGGGTACATCTTTTCAAATAAATAAAAAACATAATTTGTTGATGAATACAATTTTGGTCAATTGCAAATACACTTATCAACTAAAATGAAAATAGGTTTTCAGAAAGCTAGAGTATAAAACCCAATAATTACGCTTATATGAATATTTTTTAGCGTTGGGGTAAAACTAGAATTTAGAACTCAATTATTACCTTTATATTAACATTGTTCATTGATAGGGTACATCTTTTCAAATTAATAAAAAACATAATTTTCTGATGAATAAAACTTAAGTCAATTGCAAATACTTTTATTCACTATAAATAAACTAGGTTATCAGAAAACTAGAGTTTAAACCCAATAAATACCCTTATATGAAAATTTCTTAGCGTTGGGGTACATCTTTTCAAATAAATAAAAAACATAATTTGTTGATGAATACAATTTTGGTCAATTGCAAATACACTTATCAACTAAAATGAAAATAGGTTTTCAGAAACCTAGAGTATAAAACCCAATAATTACGCTTATATGAATATTTTTTAGCGTTGGGGTAAAACTAGAATTTAGAACTCAATTATTACCTTTATATTAACATTGTTCATTGATAGGGTACATCTTTTCTAATTAATAAAAAACATAACTTTTTGATGAATAAAAATTAAGTCAATTGCAAATACTTTTATTCACTATAAATAAACTAGGTTATCAGAAAACTAGAGTTTAAACCCAATAAATACCCTTATATGAAAATTTCTTAGCGTTGGGGTACATCTTTTCAAATAAATAAAAAACATAATTTGTTGATGAATACAATTTTGGTCAATTGCAAATACACTTATCAACTAAAATGAAACTAAGTTTTCAGAAAGCTAGAGTATAAAACCCAATAATTACGCTTATATGAACATTTTTTAGCGTTGGGGTAAAACTAGAATTTAGAACTCAATTATTACCTTTATATTAACATTGTTCATTGATAGGGTACATCTTTTCAAATTAATAAAAAACATAATTTTTTGATGAATAAAACTTTAATCAATTGCAAATACTTTTATTCACTATTAATAAACTAGTTTATCAGAAAACTAGAGTTTAAAGCCCAATTATTGCGCATATATGAACATTTTTTAGTGTTAGGGTACAGCATTTCAAATTAATAAAAAACATAATTTGTTGATGAATAAAATTTTAGTCAATTGCAAATACACTTATCAACTAAAATGAAACTAGGTTTTCAGAAAACTAGAGTATAAAACCCAATAATTTTGCTTATATTAACATTTTTTAGCGTTGGGGTAAAACTAGAATTTAGAACTCAATTATTACCTTAATATTAACATTGTTCATTGATAGGGTACATCTTTTCTAATTAATAAAAAACATAACTTTTTGATGAATAAAAATTAAGTCAATTGCAAATAAAAGTATTTTTTGATGAATAAAACTTTAGTCAATTGTAAATACATTGGTCACCTATAGATAGATTAGTAGAAGAAATAACTAGAATTTAGAACTCAATAATTACGTTTATACTAACATTGTTCATTGATAGGGTACATCTTTTCAAATTAAGAAAAATTTAATTTGTTGATGAATTAAATTTTAGTCAATTGCAAATACACTCATCCACTATAAAGAAACTAGGTTTTCAGAAAACTAGAGTTTAAACCCAATAATTACCCTTATATGAAAATGTCTTAGCGTTGGGGTACATCTTTTCAAACAAATAAAAAACATTATTTGTTGATGAATACAATTTTAGTCAATTGCAAATACACTTATCCACTATAAATAAACTAGGTTTTCAGAAAACTAGAGTTTAAAACCCAATAGTTACGCTTATATGAACATTTTTTAGCGTTAGGGTAAAACTAGAATTTAGAACTCAATTATTACCTTTATATTAACATTGTTCATTGATAGGGTACATCATTTCAAATTAATAAAAATCAGAATTTGTTAATGAATAAAATTTTAGTCAATTGCAAATACACTCATCACCTATAAAGAAACTAGTTTTTCAGAAAACTAGAGTTTCAAACCCAATAATTACGCTTATATGAACATTTTTTAGCGTTGGGGTAAAACTAGAATTTAGAACTCAATTATTACCTTTATATTAACATTGTTCATTGATAGGGTACATCATTTCAAATTAATAAAAAACATAATTTGTTGATGAATGAATTTTTAGTCAATTGCAAATACACTTATCCACTATAAATAAACTAGGTTTTCAGAAAACTAGAGTTAAAAACCCAATAATTACGCTTATATGAAAATTTTTTAGCGTTGGGGTATATCTTTTCAAATTAATAAAAAACATGATTTGTTGATGAATGAAATTTTAGTCAATTGCAAATACACTTATCCACTATAAATAAACTAGGTTTTCAGAAAACTAGAGTTTAAAACCCAATAATTACGCTTATATGAAAATTTCTTAGCGTTGGGGTACATCTTTTCAAATTAATAAAAAACATAAATTGTTAATGAATACAATTTTAGTCAATTGCAAATACACTTATCAACTATTAAGAAATTAGGTTTTCAGAAAACTAGAGTTTCAAACCCAATTATTACGCTTATATGAACATTTTTTAGCGTTGGGGTAAAACTAGAATTTAGAACTCAATTATTACCTTTATATTAACATTGTTCATTGATAGGGTACATCATTTCAAATTAATAAAAAACATAATTTGTTAATGAATAAAATTTTAGTCAATTGCAAATACACTCATCACCTATAAAGAAACTAGGTTTTCAGAAAACTAGAGTTTCAAACCCAATAATTACGCTTATATGAACATTTTTTAGCGTTGGGGTAAAACTAGAATTTAGAACTCAATTATTACCTTTATATTAACATTGTTCATTGATAGGGTACATCTTTTCAAATTAATAAAAACATAATATGTTAAAGAATAAAATTTTAGTCAATTGCAAATACACTCATCACCTATAAAGAAACTAGGTTTTCAGAAAACTAGAGTTTCAAACCCAATAATTACGCTCATATGAAAATTTTTTAGTGTTGGGGTACATCTTTTCAAATTAATAAAAAACATAATTTGTTGATGAATAAAACTTTAGTCAATTGTAAATACATTGGTCACCTATAGATAGATTAGTAGAAGAAATAACTAGAATTTAGAACTCAATAATTACGTTTATACTAACATTGTTCATTGATAGGGTACATCTTTTCAAATTAAGAAAAATTTAATTTGTTGATGAATTAAATTTTAGTCAATTGCAAATACACTCATCCACTATAAAGAAACTAGGTTTTCAGAAAACTAGAGTTTAAACCCAATAAGTACCCTTATATGAAAATGTCTTAGCGTTGGGGTACATCTTTTCAAACAAATAAAAAACATTATTTGTTGATGAATACAATTTTAGTCAATTGCAAATACACTTATCCACTATAAATAAACTAGGTTTTCAGAAAACTAGAGTTTAAAATCCAATAGTTACGCTTATATGAACATTTTTTAGCGTTAGGGTAAAACTAGAATTTAGAACTCAATTATTACCTTTATATTAACATTGTTCATTGATAGGGTACATCATTTCAAATTAATAAAAATCAGAATTTGTTAATGAATAAAATTTTAGTCAATTGCAAATACACTCATCACCTATAAAGAAACTAGTTTTTCAGAAAACTAGAGTTTCAAACCCAATAATTACGCTCATATGAAAATTTTTTAGCGTTGGGGTACATCTTTTCACATTAATAAAAAACATAATTTGTTGATGAATAAAACTTTAGTCAATTGTAAATACATTGGTCAGCTAAGGATAGATGAGTAGAAGGCAAAACTAGAATTTAGAACTCAATTATTACGTTTATATTAACATTTTTCATTGATAGGGTACATCATTTCAAATTAATAAAAATCAGAATTTGTTAATGAATAAAATTTTAGTCAATTGCAAATACACTCATCACCTATAAAGAAACTAGGTTTTCAGAAAACTAGAGTTTAAAATCCAATAGTTACGCTTATATGAACATTTTTTATTGTTAGGGTAAAACTAGAATTTAGAACTCAATTATTACCTTTATATTAACATTGTTCATTGATAGGGTACATCATTTCAAATTAATTAAACCATAATTTGTTGACGAATAAAATTTTAGTCGATTGCAAATACACTTATCCATTATAAATAAACTAGGTTTTCAGAAAACTAGAGTTTAAAACCCGATAATTACGCTTACATGAAAATTTCTTAGCGTTGGGGTACATCTTTTCAAATGTATAAAAACATAATTTGTTGATGAATGAAACTTTAGTCAATTGCAAATACACTTATCAACTATAAAGAAATAAGGTTTTCAGAAAACTAGAGTTTCAAACCCAATAATTACGCTCATATGAAAATTTTTTAGTGTTGGGGTACATCTTTTCAAATTAATAAAAAACATAATTTGTTAAAGAATAAAATTTTAGTCAATTGCAAATACACTCATCACCTATAAAGAAACTAGGTTTTCAGAAAACTAGAGTTTCAAACCCAATAATTACGCTCATATGAAAATTTTTTAGTGTTGGGGTACATCTTTTCAAATTAATAAAAAACATAATTTGTTGATGAATAAAACTTTAGTCAATTGTAAATACATTGGTCACCTATAGATAGATTAGTAGAAGGCAAAACTAGGATTTAGAACTCAATTATTACCTTTATATTAACATTGTTCATTGATAGGGTACATCTTTTCAAATTAATAAAAACATTATTTGTTAAAGAATAAAATTTTAGTCAATTGCAAATACACTCATCACCTATAAAGAAACTAGGTTTTCAGAAAACTATAGTTTCAAACCCAATAATTACGCTCATATGAAAATTTTTTAGTGTTGGGGTACATCTTTTCAAATTAATAAAAAACATAATTTGTTGATGAATAAAACTTTAGTCAATTGTAAATACATTGGTCACCTATAGATAGATTAGTAGAAGAAATAACTAGAATTTAGAACTCAATAATTACGTTTATACTAACATTGTTCATTGATAGGGTACATCTTTTCAAATTAAGAAAAATTTAATTTGTTGATGAATTAAATTTTAGTCAATTGCAAATACACTCATCCACTATAAAGAAACTAGGTTTTCAGAAAACTAGAGTTTAAACCCAATAATTACCCTTATATGAAAATGTCTTAGCGTTGGGGTACATCTTTTCAAACAAATAAAAAACATTATTTGTTGATGAATACAATTTTAGTCAATTGCAAATACACTTATCCACTATAAATAAACTAGGTTTTCAGAAAACTAGAGTTTAAAACCCAATAGTTACGCTTATATGAAAATTTCTTAGCGTTAGGGTACATCTTTTCAAATTAATAAAAAACATAAATTGTTAATGAATACAATTTTAGTCAATTGCAAATACACTTATCAACTATAAAGAAACTATGTTTTCAGAAAACTAGAGTTTAAAACCCAGTAATTACGCTTATATGAAATTTTCTTAGCGTTGGGGTAAAACTAGAATTTAGAACTCAATTATTACCTTTATATTAACATTGTTCATTGATAGGGTACATCTTTTCAAATTAATAAAAACATAATTTGTTGACGAATAAAATATAAGTCAATTGCAAATACACTTATCAACTATAAAGAAATTAGGTTTTCAGAAAACTAGAGTTTCAAACCCAATAATTACGCTCATATGAAAATTTTTTAGTGTTGGGGTACATCTTTTTAAATTAATAAAAAACATAATTTGTTAATGAATAAAATTTTAGTCAATTGCAAATACACTCATCACCTATAAAGAAACTAGGTTTTCAAACCCAATAATTACGCTTATATGAACATTTTTTATCGTTGGGGTAAAACTAGAATTTAGAACTCAATTATTACGTTTATATTAACATTGTTCATTGATAGGGTACATCATTTCAAATTAATAAAAACATAATTAGTTGACGAATAAAATTTTAGTCAATTGCAAATACACTTATCCACTATAAATAAACTATGTTTTCAGAAAACTAGAGTTTCAAACCCAATAATTACACTTACATGAAAATTTCTTAGCGTTGGGGTATATCTTTTCAAATTAATAGAAAACATAATTTGTTGATGAATGAATTTTTAGTCAATTGCAAATACACTTATCCACTATAAATAAACTAGGTTTTCAGGAAACTAGAGTTAAAAACCCGATAATTACGCTTACATGAAAATTTTTTAGCGTTGGGGTAAAACTAGAATTTAGAACTCAATTATTACCTTTATATTAACATTGTTCATTGATAGGGTACATCATTTCAAATTAATAAAAAACCTAATTTGTTAATGAATAAAATTTTAGTCAATTGCAAATACTCTCATCACCTATAAAGAAACTAGGTTTTCAGAAAACTAGAGTTTCAAACCCAATAATTACGCTTATATGAACATTTTTTAGCGTTGGGGTAAAACTAGAATTTAGAACTCAATTATTACCTTTATATTAACATTGTTCATTGATAGGGTACATCATTTCAAATTAATAAAAAACATAATTTGTTAATGAATAAAATTTTAGTCAATTGCAAATACACTCATCACCTATAAAGAAACTAGGTTTTCAGAAAACTAGAGTTTCAAACCCAATAAATACCCTTATATGAAAATTTCTTAGCGTTGGGGTACATCTTTTCAAATAAATAAAAAACATAATTTGTTGATGAATACAATTTTGGTCAATTGCAAATACACTTATCAACTAAAATGAAACTAAGTTTTCAGAAAGCTAGAGTATAAAACCCAATAATTACGCTTATATGAACATTTTTTAGCGTTGGGGTAAAACTAGAATTTAGAACTCAATTATTACCTTTATATTAACATTGTTCATTGATAGGGTACATCTTTTCAAATTAATAAAAAACATAATTTTTTGATGAATAAAACTTTAATCAATTGCAAATACTTTTATTCACTATTAATAAACTAGTTTATCAGAAAACTAGAGTTTAAAGCCCAATTATTGCGCATATATGAACATTTTTTAGTGTTAGGGTACAGCATTTCAAATTAATAAAAAACATAATTTGTTGATGAATAAAATTTTAGTCAATTGCAAATACACTTATCAACTAAAATGAAACTAGGTTTTCAGAAAACAAGAGTATAAAACCCAATAATTTTGCTTATATTAACATTTTTTAGCGTTGGGGTAAAACTAGAATTTAGAACTCAATTATTACCTTTATATTAACATTGTTCATTGATAGGGTACATCTTTTCTAATTAATAAAAAACATAACTTTTTGATGAATAAAAATTAAGTCAATTGCAAATAAAAGTATTTTTTGATGAATAAAACTTTAGTCAATTGTAAATACATTGGTCACCTATAGATAGATTAGTAGAAGAAATAACTAGAATTTAGAACTCAATAATTACGTTTATACTAACATTGTTCATTGATAGGGTACATCTTTTCAAATTAAGAAAAATTTAATTTGTTGATGAATTAAATTTTAGTCAATTGCAAATACACTCATCCACTATAAAGAAACTAGGTTTTCAGAAAACTAGAGTTTAAACCCAATAATTACCCTTATATGAAAATGTCTTAGCGTTGGGGTACATCTTTTCAAACAAATAAAAAACATTATTTGTTGATGAATACAATTTTAGTCAATTGCAAATACACTTATCCACTATAAATAAACTAGGTTTTCAGAAAACTAGAGTTTAAAACCCAATAGTTACGCTTATATGAACATTTTTTAGCGTTAGGGTAAAACTAGAATTTAGAACTCAATTATTACCTTTATATTAACATTGTTCATTGATAGGGTACATCATTTCAAATTAATAAAAATCAGAATTTGTTAATGAATAAAATTTTAGTCAATTGCAAATACACTCATCACCTATAAAGAAACTAGTTTTTCAGAAAACTAGAGTTTCAAACCCAATAATTACGCTTATATGAACATTTTTTAGCGTTGGGGTAAAACTAGAATTTAGAACTCAATTATTACCTTTATATTAACATTGTTCATTGATAGGGTACATCATTTCAAATTAATAAAAAACATAATTTGTTGATGAATGAATTTTTAGTCAATTGCAAATACACTTATCCACTATAAATAAACTAGGTTTTCAGAAAACTAGAGTTAAAAACCCAATAATTACGCTTATATGAAAATTTTTTAGCGTTGGGGTATATCTTTTCAAATTAATAAAAAACATGATTTGTTGATGAATGAAATTTTAGTCAATTGCAAATACACTTATCCACTATAAATAAACTAGGTTTTCAGAAAACTAGAGTTTAAAACCCAATAATTACGCTTATATGAAAATTTCTTAGCGTTGGGGTACATCTTTTCAAATTAATAAAAAACATAAATTGTTAATGAATACAATTTTAGTCAATTGCAAATACACTTAACAACTATTAAGAAATTAGGTTTTCAGAAAACTAGAGTTTCAAACCCAATTATTACGCTTATATGACCATTTTTTAGCGTTGGGGTAAAACTAGAATTTAGAACTCAATTATTACCTTTATATTAACATTGTTCATTGATAGGGTACATCATTTCAAATTAATAAAAAACATAATTTGTTAATGAATAAAATTTTAGTCAATTGCAAATACACTCATCACCTATAAAGAAACTAGGTTTTCAGAAAACTAGAGTTTCAAACCCAATAATTACGCTTATATGAACATTTTTTAGCGTTGGGGTAAAACTAGAATTTAGAACTCAATTATTACCTTTATATTAACATTGTTCATTGATAGGGTACATCTTTTCTAATTAATAAAAAACATAACTTTTTGATGAATAAAAATTAAGTCAATTGCAAATAAAAGTATTTTTTGATGAATAAAACTTTAGTCAATTGTAAATACATTGGTCACCTATAGATAGATTAGTAGAAGAAATAACTAGAATTTAGAACTCAATAATTACGTTTATACTAACATTGTTCATTGATAGGGTACATCTTTTCAAATTAAGAAAAATTTAATTTGTTGATGAATTAAATTTTAGTCAATTGCAAATACACTCATCCACTATAAAGAAACTAGGTTTTCAGAAAACTAGAGTTTAAACCCAATAATTACCCTTATATGAAAATGTCTTAGCGTTGGGGTACATCTTTTCAAACAAATAAAAAACATTATTTGTTGATGAATACAATTTTAGTCAATTGCAAATACACTTATCCACTATAAATAAACTAGGTTTTCAGAAAACTAGAGTTTAAAACCCAATAGTTACGCTTATATGAACATTTTTTAGCGTTAGGGTAAAACTAGAATTTAGAACTCAATTATTACCTTTATATTAACATTGTTCATTGATAGGGTACATCATTTCAAATTAATAAAAATCAGAATTTGTTAATGAATAAAATTTTAGTCAATTGCAAATACACTCATCACCTATAAAGAAACTAGTTTTTCAGAAAACTAGAGTTTCAAACCCAATAATTACGCTTATATGAACATTTTTTAGCGTTGGGGTAAAACTAGAATTTAGAACTCAATTATTACCTTTATATTAACATTGTTCATTGATAGGGTACATCATTTCAAATTAATAAAAAACATAATTTGTTGATGAATGAATTTTTAGTCAATTGCAAATACACTTATCCACTATAAATAAACTAGGTTTTCAGAAAACTAGAGTTAAAAACCCAATAATTACGCTTATATGAAAATTTTTTAGCGTTGGGGTATATCTTTTCAAATTAATAAAAAACATGATTTGTTGATGAATGAAATTTTAGTCAATTGCAAATACACTTATCCACTATAAATAAACTAGGTTTTCAGAAAACTAGAGTTTAAAACCCAATAATTACGCTTATATGAAAATTTCTTAGCGTTGGGGTACATCTTTTCAAATTAATAAAAAACATAAATTGTTAATGAATACAATTTTAGTCAATTGCAAATACACTTAACAACTATTAAGAAATTAGGTTTTCAGAAAACTAGAGTTTCAAACCCAATTATTACGCTTATATGACCATTTTTTAGCGTTGGGGTAAAACTAGAATTTAGAACTCAATTATTACCTTTATATTAACATTGTTCATTGATAGGGTACATCATTTCAAATTAATAAAAATCAGAATTTGTTAATGAATAAAATTTTAGTCAATTGCAAATACACTCATCACCTATAAAGAAACTATTTTTTCAGAAAACTAGAGTTTCAAACCCAATAATTACGCTCATATGAAAATTTTTTAGCGTTGGGGTACATCTTTTCACATTAATAAAAAACATAATTTGTTGATGAATAAATTTTAGTCAATTGTAAATACATTGGTCAGCTAAGGATAGATGAGTAGAAGGCAAAACTAGAATTTAGAACTCAATTATTACGTTTATATTAACATTTTTCATTGATAGGGTACATCTTTTCAAATTAATAAAAACATAATTTGTTGACGAATAAAATATAAGTCAATTGCAAATACACTTATCAACTATAAAGAAACTATGTTTTCAGAAAACTAGAGTTTAAAACCCAGTAATTACGCTTATATGAACATTTTTTATTGTTAGGGTAAAACTAGAATTTAGAACTCAATTATTACCTTTATATTAACATTGTTCATTGATAGGGTACATCATTTCAAATTAATTAAACCATAATTTGTTGACGAATAAAATTTTAGTCGATTGCAAATACACTTATCCATTATAAATAAACTAGGTTTTCAGAAAACTAGAGTTTAAAACCCGATAATTACGCTTACATGAAAATTTCTTAGCGTTGGGGTACATCTTTTCAAATGTATAAAAACATAATTTGTTGATGAATGAAACTTTAGTCAATTGCAAATACACTTATCAACTATAAAGAAATAAGGTTTTCAGAAAACTAGAGTTTCAAACCCAATAATTACGCTCATATGAAAATTTTTTAGTGTTGGGGTACATCTTTTCAAATTAATAAAAAACATAATTTGTTAAAGAATAAAATTTTAGTCAATTGCAAATACACTCATCACCTATAAAGAAACTAGGTTTTCAGAAAACTAGAGTTTCAAACCCAATAATTACGCTCATATGAAAATTTTTTAGTGTTGGGGTACATCTTTTCAAATTAATAAAAAACATAATTTGTTGATGAATAAAACTTTAGTCAATTGTAAATACATTGGTCACCTATAGATAGATTAGTAGAAGGCAAAACTAGGATTTAGAACTCAATTATTACCTTTATATTAACATTGTTCATTTATAGGGTACATCTTTTCAAATTAATAAAAAACATAATTTGTTGATGAATAAAACTTTAGTCAATTGTAAATACATTGGTCACCTATAGATAGATTAGTAGAAGAAATAACTAGAATTTAGAACTCAATAATTACGTTTATACTAACATTGTTCATTGATAGGGTACATCTTTTCAAATTAAGAAAAATTTAATTTGTTGATGAATTAAATTTTAGTCAATTGCAAATACACTCATCCACTATAAAGAAACTAGGTTTTCAGAAAACTAGAGTTTAAACCCAATAATTACCCTTATATGAAAATGTCTTAGCGTTGGGGTACATCTTTTCAAACAAATAAAAAACATTATTTGTTGATGAATACAATTTTAGTCAATTGCAAATACACTTATCCACTATAAATAAACTAGGTTTTCAGAAAACTAGAGTTTAAAACCCAATAGTTACGCTTATATGAAAATTTCTTAGCGTTAGGGTACATCTTTTCAAATTAATAAAAAACATAAATTGTTAATGAATACAATTTTAGTCAATTGCAAATACACTTATCAACTATAAAGAAACTATGTTTTCAGAAAACTAGAGTTTAAAACCCAGTAATTACGCTTATATGAAATTTTCTTAGCGTTGGGGTAAAACTAGAATTTAGAACTCAATTATTACCTTTATATTAACATTGTTCATTGATAGGGTACATCTTTTCAAATTAATAAAAACATAATTTGTTGACGAATAAAATATAAGTCAATTGCAAATACACTTATCAACTATAAAGAAATTAGGTTTTCAGAAAACTAGAGTTTCAAACCCAATAATTACGCTCATATGAAAATTTTTTAGTGTTGGGGTACATCTTTTTAAATTAATAAAAAACATAATTTGTTAATGAATAAAATTTTAGTCAATTGCAAATACACTCATCACCTATAAAGAAACTAGGTTTTCAAACCCAATAATTACGCTTATATGAACATTTTTTATCGTTGGGGTAAAACTAGAATTTAGAACTCAATTATTACCTTTATATTAACATTGTTCATTGATAGGGTACATCATTTCAAATTAATAAAAACATAATTAGTTGACGAATAAAATTTTAGTCAATTGCAAATACACTTATCCACTATAAATAAACTATGTTTTCAGAAAACTAGAGTTTCAAACCCAATAATTACACTTACATGAAAATTTCTTAGCGTTGGGGTATATCTTTTCAAATTAATAGAAAACATAATTTGTTGATGAATGAATTTTTAGTCAATTGCAAATACACTTATCCACTATAAATAAACTAGGTTTTCAGGAAACTAGAGTTAAAAACCCGATAATTACGCTTACATGAAAATTTTTTAGCGTTGGGGTAAAACTAGAATTTAGAACTCAATTATTACCTTTATATTAACATTGTTCATTGATAGGGTACATCATTTCAAATTAATAAAAAACATAATTTGTTAATGAATAAAATTTTAGTCAATTGCAAATACTCTCATCACCTATAAAGAAACTAGGTTTTCAGAAAACTAGAGTTTCAAACCCAATAATTACGCTTATATGAACATTTTTTAGCGTTGGGGTAAAACTAGAATTTAGAACTCAATTATTACCTTTATATTAACATTGTTCATTGATAGGGTACATCTTTTCAAATTAATAAAAACATAATTTGTTGACGAATAAAATATAAGTCAATTGCAAATACACTTATCATCTATAAAGAAATTAGGTTTTCAGAAAACTAGAGTTTCAAACCCAATAATTACGCTTATATGAACATTTTTTAGCGTTGGGGTAAAACTAGAATTTAGAACTCAATTATTACCTTTATATTAACATTGTTCATTGATAGGGTACATCATTTCAAATTAATAAAAAACATAATTTGTTGATGAATGAATTTTTAGTCAATTGCAAATACACTTATCCACTATAAATAAACTAGGTTTTCAGAAAACTAGAGTTAAAAACCCAATAATTACGCTTATATGAAAATTTCTTAGCGTTGGGGTATATCTTTTCAAATTAATAAAAAACATGATTTGTTGATGAATGAAATTTTAGTCAATTGCAAATACACTTATCCACTATAAATAAACTAGGTTTTCAGAAAACTAGAGTTTAAAACCCAATAATTACGCTTATATGAAAATTTCTTAGCGTTGGGGTACATCTTTTCAAATTAATAAAAAACATAAATTGTTAATGAATACAATTTTAGTCAATTGCAAATACACTTATCAACTATTAAGAAATTAGGTTTTCAGAAAACTAGAGTTTCAAACCCAATTATTACGCTTATATGAACATTTTTTAGCGTTGGGGTAAAACTAGAATTTAGAACTCAATTATTACCTTTATATTAACATTGTTCATTGATAGGGTACATCATTTCAAATTAATAAAAAACATAATTTGTTAATGAATAAAATTTTAGTCAATTGCAAATACACTCATCACCTATAAAGAAACTAGGTTTTCAGAAAACTAGAGTTTCAAACCCAATAATTACGCTTATATGAACATTTTTTAGCGTTGGGGTAAAACTAGAATTTAGAACTCAATTATTACCTTTATATTAACATTGTTCATTGATAGGGTACATCTTTTCAAATTAATAAAAACATAATTTGTTAAAGAATAAAATTTTAGTCAATTGCAAATACACTCATCACCTATAAAGAAACTAGGTTTTCAGAAAACTAGAGTTTCAAACCCAATAATTACGCTCATATGAAAATTTTTTAGTGTTGGGGTACATCTTTTCAAATTAATAAAAAACATAATTTGTTGATGAATAAAACTTTAGTCAATTGTAAATACATTGGTCACCTATAGATAGATTAGTAGAAGAAATAACTAGAATTTAGAACTCAATAATTACGTTTATACTAACATTGTTCATTGATAGGGTACATCTTTTCAAATTAATAAAAACATAATTTGTTAAAGAATAAAATTTTAGTCAATTGCAAATACACTCATCACCTATAAAGAAACTAGGTTTTCAGAAAACTAGAGTTTCAAACCCAATAATTACGCTCATATGAAAATTTTTTAGTGTTGGGGTACATCTTTTCAAATTAATAAAAAACATAATTTGTTGATGAATAAAACTTTAGTCAATTGTAAATACATTGGTCACCTATAGATAGATTAGTAGAAGGCAAAACTAGGATTTAGAACTCAATTATTACCTTTATATTAACATTGTTCATTGATAGGGTACATCTTTTCAAATTAATAAAAACATTATTTGTTAAAGAATAAAATTTTAGTCAATTGCAAATACACTCATCACCTATAAAGAAACTAGGTTTTCAGAAAACTATAGTTTCAAACCCAATAATTACGCTCATATGAAAATTTTTTAGTGTTGGGGTACATCTTTTCAAATTAATAAAAAACATTATTTGTTGATGAATACAATTTTAGTCAATTGCAAATACACTTATCCACTATAAATAAACTAGGTTTTCAGAAAACTAGAGTTTAAAACCCAATAGTTACGCTTATATGAAAATTTCTTAGCGTTAGGGTACATCTTTTCAAATTAATAAAAAACATAAATTGTTAATGAATACAATTTTAGTCAATTGCAAATACACTTATCAACTATAAAGAAACTATGTTTTCAGAAAACTAGAGTTTAAAACCCAGTAATTACGCTTATATGAAATTTTCTTAGCGTTGGGGTAAAACTAGAATTTAGAACTCAATTATTACCTTTATATTAACATTGTTCATTGATAGGGTACATCTTTTCAAATTAATAAAAACATAATTTGTTGACGAATAAAATATAAGTCAATTGCAAATACACTTATCAACTATAAAGAAATTAGGTTTTCAGAAAACTAGAGTTTCAAACCCAATAATTACGCTCATATGAAAATTTTTTAGTGTTGGGGTACATCTTTTTAAATTAATAAAAAACATAATTTGTTAATGAATAAAATTTTAGTCAATTGCAAATACACTCATCACCTATAAAGAAACTAGGTTTTCAAACCCAATAATTACGCTTATATGAACATTTTTTATCGTTGGGGTAAAACTAGAATTTAGAACTCAATTATTACGTTTATATTAACATTGTTCATTGATAGGGTACATCATTTCAAATTAATAAAAACATAATTAGTTGACGAATAAAATTTTAGTCAATTGCAAATACACTTATCCACTATAAATAAACTATGTTTTCAGAAAACTAGAGTTTCAAACCCAATAATTACACTTACATGAAAATTTCTTAGCGTTGGGGTATATCTTTTCAAATTAATAGAAAACATAATTTGTTGATGAATGAATTTTTAGTCAATTGCAAATACACTTATCCACTATAAATAAACTAGGTTTTCAGGAAACTAGAGTTAAAAACCCGATAATTACGCTTACATGAAAATTTTTTAGCGTTGGGGTAAAACTAGAATTTAGAACTCAATTATTACCTTTATATTAACATTGTTCATTGATAGGGTACATCATTTCAAATTAATAAAAAACATAATTTGTTAATGAATAAAATTTTAGTCAATTGCAAATACTCTCATCACCTATAAAGAAACTAGGTTTTCAGAAAACTAGAGTTTCAAACCCAATAATTACGCTTATATGAACATTTTTTAGCGTTGGGGTAAAACTAGAATTTAGAACTCAATTATTACCTTTATATTAACATTGTTCATTGATAGGGTACATCTTTTCAAATTAATAAAAACATAATTTGTTAAAGAATAAAATTTTAGTCAATTGCAAATACACTCATCACCTATAAAGAAACTAGGTTTTCAGAAAACTAGAGTTTCAAACCCAATAATTACGCTCATATGAAAATTTTTTAGTGTTGGGGTACATCTTTTCAAATTAATAAAAAACATAATTTGTTGATGAATAAAACTTTAGTCAATTGTAAATACATTGGTCACCTATAGATAGATTAGTAGAAGAAATAACTAGAATTTAGAACTCAATAATTACGTTTATACTAACATTGTTCATTGATAGGGTACATCTTTTCAAATTAAGAAAAATTTAATTTGTTGATGAATTAAATTTTAGTCAATTGTAAATACATTGGTCAGCTAAGGATAGATGAGTAGAAGGCAAAACTAGAATTTAGAACTCAATTATTACGTTTATATTAACATTTTTCATTGATAGGGTACATCTTTTCAAATTAATAAAAACATAATTTGTTGACGAATAAAATATAAGTCAATTGCAAATACACTTATCAACTATAAAGAAACTATGTTTTCAGAAAACTAGAGTTTAAAACCCAGTTATTACGCTTATATGAACATTTTTTATTGTTAGGGTAAAACTAGAATTTAGAACTCAATTATTACCTTTATATTAACATTGTTCATTGATAGGGTACATCATTTCAAATTAATTAAACCATAATTTGTTGACGAATAAAATTTTAGTCGATTGCAAATACACTTATCCATTATAAATAAACTAGGTTTTCAGAAAACTAGAGTTTAAAACCCGATAATTACGCTTACATGAAAATTTCTTAGCGTTGGGGTACATCTTTTCAAATGTATAAAAACATAATTTGTTGATGAATGAAACTTTAGTCAATTGCAAATACACTTATCAACTATAAAGAAATAAGGTTTTCAGAAAACTAGAGTTTCAAACCCAATAATTACGCTCATATGAAAATTTTTTAGTGTTGGGGTACATCTTTTCAAATTAATAAAAAACATAATTTGTTGATGAATAAAACTTTAGTCAATTGTAAATACATTGGTCACCTATAGATAGATTAGTAGAAGGCAAAACTAGGATTTAGAACTCAATTATTACCTTTATATTAACATTGTTCATTGATAGGGTACATCTTTTCAAATTAATAAAAACATAATTTGTTAAAGAATAAAATTTTAGTCAATTGCAAATACACTCATCACCTATAAAGAAACTAGGTTTTCAGAAAACTAGAGTTTCAAACCCAATAATTACGCTCATATGAAAATTTTTTAGTGTTGGGGTACATCTTTTCAAATTAATAAAAAACATAATTTGTTGATGAATAAAACTTTAGTCAATTGTAAATACATTGGTCACCTATAGATAGATTAGTAGAAGAAATAACTAGAATTTAGAACTCAATAATTACGTTTATACTAACATTGTTCATTGATAGGGTACATCTTTTCAAATTAAGAAAAATTTAATTTGTTGATGAATTAAATTTTAGTCAATTGTAAATACATTGGTCAGCTAAGGATAGATGAGTAGAAGGCAAAACTAGAATTTAGAACTCAATTATTACGTTTATATTAACATTTTTCATTGATAGGGTACATCTTTTCAAATTAATAAAAACATAATTTGTTGACGAATAAAATATAAGTCAATTGCAAATACACTTATCAACTATAAAGAAACTATGTTTTCAGAAAACTAGAGTTTAAAACCCAGTTATTACGCTTATATGAACATTTTTTATTGTTAGGGTAAAACTAGAATTTAGAACTCAATTATTACCTTTATATTAACATTGTTCATTGATAGGGTACATCATTTCAAATTAATTAAACCATAATTTGTTGACGAATAAAATTTTAGTCGATTGCAAATACACTTATCCATTATAAATAAACTAGGTTTTCAGAAAACTAGAGTTTAAAACCCGATAATTACGCTTACATGAAAATTTCTTAGCGTTGGGGTACATCTTTTCAAATGTATAAAAACATAATTTGTTGATGAATGAAACTTTAGTCAATTGCAAATACACTTATCAACTATAAAGAAATAAGGTTTTCAGAAAACTAGAGTTTCAAACCCAATAATTACGCTCATATGAAAATTTTTTAGTGTTGGGGTACATCTTTTCAAATTAATAAAAAACATAATTTGTTGATGAATAAAACTTTAGTCAATTGTAAATACATTGGTCACCTATAGATAGATTAGTAGAAGGCAAAACTAGGATTTAGAACTCAATTATTACCTTTATATTAACATTGTTCATTGATAGGGTACATCTTTTCAAATTAATAAAAACATAATTTGTTAAAGAATAAAATTTTAGTCAATTGCAAATACACTCATCACCTATAAAGAAACTAGGTTTTCAGAAAACTAGAGTTTCAAACCCAATAATTACGCTCATATGAAAATTTTTTAGTGTTGGGGTACATCTTTTCAAATTAATAAAAAACATAATTTGTTGATGAATAAAACTTTAGTCAATTGTAAATACATTGGTCACCTATAGATAGATTAGTAGAAGAAATAACTAGAATTTAGAACTCAATAATTACGTTTATACTAACATTGTTCATTGATAGGGTACATCTTTTCAAATTAAGAAAAATTTAATTTGTTGATGAATTAAATTTTAGTCAATTGTAAATACATTGGTCAGCTAAGGATAGATGAGTAGAAGGCAAAACTAGAATTTAGAACTCAATTATTACGTTTATATTAACATTTTTCATTGATAGGGTACATCTTTTCAAATTAATAAAAACATAATTTGTTGACGAATAAAATATAAGTCAATTGCAAATACACTTATCAACTATAAAGAAACTATGTTTTCAGAAAACTAGAGTTTAAAACCCAGTTATTACGCTTATATGAACATTTTTTATTGTTAGGGTAAAACTAGAATTTAGAACTCAATTATTACCTTTATATTAACATTGTTCATTGATAGGGTACATCATTTCAAATTAATTAAACCATAATTTGTTGACGAATAAAATTTTAGTCGATTGCAAATACACTTATCCATTATAAATAAACTAGGTTTTCAGAAAACTAGAGTTTAAAACCCGATAATTACGCTTACATGAAAATTTCTTAGCGTTGGGGTACATCTTTTCAAATGTATAAAAACATAATTTGTTGATGAATGAAACTTTAGTCAATTGCAAATACACTTATCAACTATAAAGAAATAAGGTTTTCAGAAAACTAGAGTTTCAAACCCAATAATTACGCTCATATGAAAATTTTTTAGTGTTGGGGTACATCTTTTCAAATTAATAAAAAACATAATTTGTTAAAGAATAAAATTTTAGTCAATTGCAAATACACTCATCACCTATAAAGAAACTAGGTTTTCAGAAAACTAGAGTTTCAAACCCAATAATTACGCTCATATGAAAATTTTTTAGTGTTGGGGTACATCTTTTCAAATTAATAAAAAACATAATTTGTTGATGAATAAAACTTTAGTCAATTGTAAATACATTGGTCACCTATAGATAGATTAGTAGAAGGCAAAACTAGGATTTAGAACTCAATTATTACCTTTATATTAACATTGTTCATTGATAGGGTACATCATTTCAAATTAATAAAAATCATAATTTGTTAATGAATAAAATTTTAGTCAATTGCAAATACACTCATCCACTATAAATAAACTAGGTTTTCAGAAAACTAAAGTTTCAAACCCAATAATTACGCTTATATGAAATTTTTTTAGCGTTGGAGTACATCTTTTCAAATTAATAAAAAACATAATTTGTTGATGAATAAAACTTTAGTCAATTGTAAATACATTGGTCACCTATAGATAGATTAGTAGAAGGCAAAACTAGAATTTAGAACTAAATTATTACGTTTATATTAACATTGTTCATTGATAGGGTCCATCTTTTCAAATTAATAAAAACATAATTTGTTGATGAATGAAACTTTAGTCAATTGCAAATACACTTATCAACTATAAAGAAATAAGGTTTTCAGAAAACTAGAGTTTCAAACCCAATAATTACGCTCATATGAAAATTGTTTAGTGTTGGGGTACATCTTTTCAAATTAATAAAAAACATAATTTGTTGATGAATAAAACTTTAGTCAATTGTAAATACATTGGTCACCTATAGATAGATTAGTAGAAGGCATAACTAGAATTTAGAACTCAATTATTACGTTTATATTAACATTTTTCATTGATAGGGTACATCTTTTCAAATTAATAAAAACATAATTTGTTGACGAATAAAATATAAGTCAATTGCAAATACACTTATCAACTATAAAGAAACTATGTTTTCAGAAAACTAGAGTTTAAAACCCAGTAATTACGCTTATATGAACATTTTTTATTGTTAGGGTAAAACTAGAATTTAGAAGTCAATTATTACCTTTATATTAACATTGTTCATTGATAGGGTCCATCTTTTCAAATTAATAAAAACATAATTTGTTGACGAATAAAATTTTAGTCAATTGCAAATACACTTATCCACTATAAATAAACTATGTTTTCAGAAAACTAGAGTTTCAAACCCAATAATTACGCTCATATGAAAATTGTTTAGTGTTGGGGTACATCTTTTCAAATTAATAAAAAACATAATTTGTTGATGAATAAAACTTTAGTCAATTGTAAATACATTGGTCACCTATAGATAGATTAGTAGAAGGCAAAACTAGAATTTAGAACTCAATTATTACGTTTATATTAACATTTTTCATTGATAGGGTACATCTTTTCAAATTAAGAAAAATTTAATTTGATGATGAATTAAATTTTAGTCAATTGCAAATACACTCATCCACTATAAAGAAACTAGGTTTTCAGAAAACTAGAGTTTAAACCCAATAATTACCCTTATATGAAAATGTCTTAGCGTTGGGGTACATCTTTTCAAACAAATAAATAACATTATTTGTTGATGAATACAATTTTAGTCAATTGCAAATACACTTATCCACTATAAATAAACTAGGTTTTCAGAAAACTAGAGTTTAAAACCCAATAGTTACGCTTATATGAAAATTTCTTAGCGTTAGGGTACATCTTTTCAAATTAATAAAAAACATAATTTGTTAATGAATAAAATTTTAGTCAATTGCAAATACACTCATCACCTATAAAGAAACTAGGTTTTCAGAAAACTAGAGTTTCAAACCCAATAATTACGCTCATATGAAAATTTTTTAGCGTTGGGGTACATCTTTTCACATTTATAAAAAACATAATTTGTTGATGAATAAAACTTTAGTCAATTGTAAATACATTGGTCAGCTAAGGATAGATGAGTAGAAGGCAAAACTAGAATTTAGAACTCAATTATTACGTTTATATTAACATTGTTCATTGATAGGGTACATCGTTTCAAATTAATAAAAACATAATTTGTTGACGAATAAAATATAAGTCAATTGCAAATACACTTATAAACTATAAAGAAACTATGTTTTCAAAAAACTAGAGTTTAAAACCCAGTAATTACGCTTATATGAACATTTTTTATTGTTGGGGTAAAACTAGAATTTAGAACTCAATTAATACCTTTATATTAACATTGTCCATTGATAGGGTACATCATTTCAAATTAATTAAACCATAATTTGTTGACGAATAAAATTTTAGTCAATTGCAAATACACTTATCCACTATAAATAAACTAGGTTTTCAGAAAACTAGAGTTTAAAACCCGATAATTACGCTTACATGAAAATTTCTTAGCGTTGGGGTACATCTTTTCAAATGTATAAAAATATAATTTGTTGATGAATGAAACTTTAGTCAATTGCAAATACACTTATCAACTATAAAGAAATAAGGTTTTCAGAAAACTAGAGTTTCAAACCCAATAATTACGCTCATATGAAAATTTTTTAGTGTTGGGGTACATCTTTTCAAATTAATAAAAAACATAATTTGTTAATGAATAAAATTTTAGTCAATTGCAAATACACTCATCACCTATAAAGAAACTAGTTTTTCAGAAAACTAGAGTTTCAAACCCAATAATTACGCTCATATGAAAATTTTTTAGCGTTGGGGTACATCTTTTCAAATGTATAAAAACATAATTTGTTGATGAATGAAACTTTAGTCAATTGCAAATACACTTATCAACTATAAAGAAATAAGGTTTTCAGAAAACTAGAGTTTCAAACCCAATAATTACGCTCATATGAAAATTTTTTAGTGTTGGGGTACATCTTTTCAAATTAATAAAAAACATAATTTGTTAAAGAATAAAATTTTAGTCAATTGCAAATACACTCATCACCTATAAAGAAACTAGGTTTTCAGAAAACTAAAGTTTCAAACCCAGTAATTACGCTTATATGAAATTTTCTTAGCGTTGGGGTAAAACTAGAATTTAGAACTCAATTATTACCTTTATATTAACATTGTTCATTGATAGGGTACATCTTTTCAAATTAATAAAAACATAATTTGTTGACGAATAAAATATAAGTCAATTGCAAATACACTTATCAACTATAAAGAAATTAGGTTTTCAGAAAACTAGAGTTTCAAACCCAATAATTACGCTCATATGAAAATTTGTTAGTGTTGGGGTACATCTTTTCAAATTAATAAAAAACATAATTTGTTGATGAATAAAACTTTAGTCAATTGTAAATACATTGGTCACCTATAGATAGATTAGTAGAAGGCAAAACTAGAATTTAGAACTAAATTATTACGTTTATATTAACATTGTTCATTGATAGGGTCCATCTTTTCAAATTAATAAAAACATAATTTGTTGACGAATAAAATTTTAGTCAATTGCAAATACACTTATCCACTATAAATAAACTATGTTTTCAGAAAACTAGAGTTTAAAACCCAATAATTACGCTTATATGAAAATTTCTTAGCATTGGGGTACATCTTTTCATATGTATAAAAACATAATTTGTTGATGAATGAAACTTTAGTCAATTGCAAATACACTTATCAACTATAAAGAAATAAGGTTTTCAGAAAACTAGAGTTTCAAACCCAATAATTACGCTCATATGAAAATTGTTTAGTGTTGGGGTACATCTTTTCAAACAAATAAATAACATTATTTGTTGATGAATACAATTTTTGTCAATTGCAAATACACTTATCCACTATAAATAAACTAGGTTTTCAGAAAACTAGAGTTTAAAACCCAATAGTTACGCTTATATGAAAATTTCTTAGCGTTAGGGTACATCTTTTCAAATTAATAAAAAACATAATTTGTTAATGAATAAAATTTTAGTCAATTGCAAATACACTCATCACCTATAAAGAAACTAGGTTTTCAGAAAACTAGAGTTTCAAACCCAATAATTACGCTCATATGAAAATTTTTTAGCGTTGGGGTACATCTTTTCACATTAATAAAAAACATAATTTGTTGATGAATAAAACTTTAGTCAATTGTAAATACATTGGTCAGCTAAGGATAGATGAGTAGAAGGCAAAACTAGAATTTAGAACTCAATTATTACGTTTATATTAACATTGTTCATTGATAGGGTACATCTTTTCAAATTAATAAAAACATAATTTGTTGACGAATAAAATATAAGTCAATTGCAAATACACTTATAAACTATAAAGAAACTATGTTTTCAAAAAACTAGAGTTTAAAACCCAGTAATTACGCTTATATGAACATTTTTTATTGTTGGGGTAAAACTAGAATTTAGAACTCAATTAATACCTTTATATTAACATTGTCCATTGATAGGGTACATCATTTCAAATTAATTAAACCATAATTTGTTGACGAATAAAATTTTAGTCAATTGCAAATACACTTATCCACTATAAATAAACTAGGTTTTCAGAAAACTAGAGTTTAAAACCCGATAATTACGCTTACATGAAAATTTCTTAGCGTTGGGGTACATCTTTTCAAATGTATAAAAATATAATTTGTTGATGAATGAAACTTTAGTCAATTGCAAATACACTTATCAACTATAAAGAAATAAGGTTTTCAGAAAACTAGAGTTTCAAACCCAATAATTACGCTCATATGAAAATTTTTTAGTGTTGGGGTACATCTTTTCAAATTAATAAAAAACATAATTTGTTGATGAATAAAACTTTAGTCAATTGTAAATACATTGGTCACCTATAGATAGATTAGTAGAAGGCAAAACTAGGATTTAGAACTCAATTATTACCTTTATATTAACATTGTTCATTGATAGGGTCCATCTTTTCAAATTAATAAAAACATAATTTGTTGACGAATAAAATTTTAGTCAATTGCAAATACACTTATCCACTATAAATAAACTATGTTTTCAGAAAACTAGAGTTTAAAACCCAATAATTACGCTTATATGACAATTTCTTAGCGTTGGGGTACATCTTTTCAAATTAAAAAAAACATAATTTGTTAATGAATAAAATTTTAGTCAATTGCAAATACACTTATCGACTATAAAGAAATTAGGTTTTCAGAAAACTAGAGTTTCAAACCCAATTATTACGCTCATATGAAAATTTTTTAGTGTTGGGGTACATCTTTTCAAATTAATAAAAAACATAATTTGTTGATGAATAAAACTTTAGTCAATTGTAAATACATTGGTCACCTATAGATAGATTAGTAGAAGGCAAAACTAGGATTTAGAACTCAATTATTACCTTTATATTAACATTGTTCATTGATAGGGTACATCTTTTCAAATTAATAAAAACATAATTTGTTAAAGAATAAAATTTTAGTCAATTGCAAATACACTCATCACCTATAAAGAAACTAGGTTTTCAGAAAACTAGAGTTTCAAACCCAATAATTACGCTCATATGAAAATTTTTTAGTGTTGGGGTACATCTTTTCAAATTAATAAAAAACATAATTTGTTGATGAATAAAACTTTAGTCAATTGCAAATACACTTATCAACTATAAAGAAATAAGGTTTTCAGAAAACTAGAGTTTCAAACCCAATAATTACGCTCATATGAAAATTTTTTAGTGTTGGGGTACATCTTTTCAAATTAATAAAAAACATAATTTGTTGATGAATAAAACTTTAGTCAATTGTAAATACATTGGTCACCTATAGATAGATTAGTAGAAGGCAAAACTAGGATTTAGAACTCAATTATTACCTTTATATTAACATTGTTCAATGATAGGGTACATCTTTTCAAATTAATAAAAACATAATTTGTTGACGAATAAAATTTAAGTCAATTGCAAATACACTTATCCACTATAAATAAACTAGGTTTTCAGAAAACTAGAGTTTAAAACCCAATAATTACGCTTATATGAACATTTTTTAGCGTTAGGGTAAAACTAGAATTTAGAACTCAATTATTACCTTTATATTAACATTGTTCATTGATAGGGTACATCATTTCAAATTAATAAAAATCATAATTTGTTAATGAATAAAATTTTAGTCAATTGCAAATACACTCATCACCTATAAAGAAACTAGGTTTTCAGAAAACTAGAGTTTCAAACCCAATAATTACGCTCATATGAAAATTGTTTAGTGTTGGGGTACATCTTTTCAAATTAATAAAAAACATAATTTGTTGATGAATAAAACTTTAGTCAATTGTAAATACATTGGTCACCTATAGATAGATTAGTAGAAGGCAAAACTAGAATTTAGAACTCAATTATTACGTTTATATTAACATTTTTCATTGATAGGGTACATCTTTTCAAATTAAGAAAAATTTAATTTGATGATGAATTAAATTTTAGTCAATTGCAAATACACTCATCCACTATAAAGAAACTAGGTTTTCAGAAAACTAGAGTTTAAACCCAATAATTACCCTTATATGAAAATGTCTTAGCGTTGGGGTACATCTTTTCAAACAAATAAATAACATTATTTGTTGATGAATACAATTTTAGTCAATTGCAAATACACTTATCCACTATAAATAAACTAGGTTTTCAGAAAACTAGAGTTTAAAACCCAATAGTTACGCTTATATGAAAATTTCTTAGCGTTAGGGTACATCTTTTCAAATTAATAAAAAACATAATTTGTTAATGAATAAAATTTTAGTCAATTGCAAATACACTCATCACCTATAAAGAAACTAGGTTTTCAGAAAACTAGAGTTTCAAACCCAATAATTACGCTCATATGAAAATTTTTTAGCGTTGGGGTACATCTTTTCACATTAATAAAAAACATAATTTGTTGATGAATAAAACTTTAGTCAATTGTAAATACATTGGTCAGCTAAGGATAGATGAGTAGAAGGCAAAACTAGAATTTAGAACTCAATTATTACGTTTATATTAACATTGTTCATTGATAGGGTACATCTTTTCAAATTAATAAAAACATAATTTGTTGACGAATAAAATATAAGTCAATTGCAAATACACTTATAAACTATAAAGAAACTATGTTTTCAAAAAACTAGAGTTTAAAACCCAGTAATTACGCTTATATGAACATTTTTTATTGTTGGGGTAAAACTAGAATTTAGAACTCAATTAATACCTTTATATTAACATTGTCCATTGATAGGGTACATCATTTCAAATTAATTAAACCATAATTTGTTGACGAATAAAATTTTAGTCAATTGCAAATACACTTATCCACTATAAATAAACTAGGTTTTCAGAAAACTAGAGTTTAAAACCCGATAATTACGCTTACATGAAAATTTCTTAGCGTTGGGGTACATCTTTTCAAATGTATAAAAATATAATTTGTTGATGAATGAAACTTTAGTCAATTGCAAATACACTTATCAACTATAAAGAAATAAGGTTTTCAGAAAACTAGAGTTTCAAACCCAATAATTACGCTCATATGAAAATTTTTTAGTGTTGGGGTACATCTTTTCAAATTAATAAAAAACATAATTTGTTGATGAATAAAACTTTAGTCAATTGTAAATACATTGGTCACCTATAGATAGATTAGTAGAAGGCAAAACTAGGATTTAGAACTCAATTATTACCTTTATATTAACATTGTTCATTGATAGGGTCCATCTTTTCAAATTAATAAAAACATAATTTGTTGACGAATAAAATTTTAGTCAATTGCAAATACACTTATCCACTATAAATAAACTATGTTTTCAGAAAACTAGAGTTTAAAACCCAATAATTACGCTTATATGACAATTTCTTAGCGTTGGGGTACATCTTTTCAAATTAAAAAAAACATAATTTGTTAATGAATAAAATTTTAGTCAATTGCAAATACACTTATCGACTATAAAGAAATTAGGTTTTCAGAAAACTAGAGTTTCAAACCCAATAATTACGCTCATATGAAAATTTTTTAGTGTTGGGGTACATCTTTTCAAATTAATAAAAAACATAATTTGTTGATGAATAAAACTTTAGTCAATTGTAAATACATTGGTCACCTATAGATAGATTAGTAGAAGGCAAAACTAGGATTTAGAACTCAATTATTACCTTTATATTAACATTGTTCATTGATAGGGTACATCTTTTCAAATTAATAAAAACATAATTTGTTAAAGAATAAAATTTTAGTCAATTGCAAATACACTCATCACCTATAAAGAAACTAGGTTTTCAGAAAACTAGTGTTTCAAACCCAATAATTACGCTCATATGAAAATTTTTTAGTGTTGGGGTACATCTTTTCAAATTAATAAAAAACATAATTTGTTGACGAATAAAATTTTAGTCAATTGCAAATACACTTATCCACTATAAATAAACTATGTTTTCAGAAAACTAGAGTTTCAAACCCAATAATTACGCTCATATGAAAATTGTTTAGTGTTGGGGTACATCTTTTCAAATTAATAAAAAACATAATTTGTTGATGAATAAAACTTTAGTCAATTGTAAATACATTGGTCACCTATAGATAGATTAGTAGAAGGCAAAACTAGAATTTAGAACTCAATTATTACGTTTATATTAACATTTTTCATTGATAGGGTACATCTTTTCAAATTAAGAAAAATTTAATTTGATGATGAATTAAATTTTAGTCAATTGCAAATACACTCATCCACTATAAAGAAACTAGGTTTTCAGAAAACTAGAGTTTAAACCCAATAATTACCCTTATATGAAAATGTCTTAGCGTTGGGGTACATCTTTTCAAACAAATAAATAACATTATTTGTTGATGAATACAATTTTAGTCAATTAAAAATACACTTATCCACTATAAATAAACTAGGTTTTCAGAAAACTAGAGTTTAAAACCCAATAGTTACGCTTATATGAAAATTTCTTAGCGTTAGGGTACATCTTTTCAAATTAATAAAAAACATAATTTGTTAATGAATAAAATTTTAGTCAATTGCAAATACACTCATCACCTATAAAGAAACTAGGTTTTCAGAAAACTAGAGTTTCAAACCCAATAATTACGCTCATATGAAAATTTTTTAGCGTTGGGGTACATCTTTTCACATTAATAAAAAACATAATTTGTTGATGAATAAAACTTTAGTCAATTGTAAATACATTGGTCAGCTAAGGATAGATGAGTAGAAGGCAAAACTAGAATTTAGAACTCAATTATTACGTTTATATTAACATTGTTCATTGATAGGGTACATCTTTTCAAATTAATAAAAACATAATTTGTTGACGAATAAAATATAAGTCAATTGCAAATACACTTATAAACTATAAAGAAACTATGTTTTCAAAAAACTAGAGTTTAAAACCCAGTAATTACGCTTATATGAACATTTTTTATTGTTGGGGTAAAACTAGAATTTAGAACTCAATTAATACCTTTATATTAACATTGTCCATTGATAGGGTACATCATTTCAAATTAATTAAACCATAATTTGTTGACGAATAAAATTTTAGTCAATTGCAAATACACTTATCCACTATAAATAAACTAGGTTTTCAGAAAACTAGAGTTTAAAACCCGATAATTACGCTTACATGAAAATTTCTTAGCGTTGGGGTACATCTTTTCAAATGTATAAAAATATAATTTGTTGATGAATGAAACTTTAGTCAATTGCAAATACACTTATCAACTATAAAGAAATAAGGTTTTCAGAAAACTAGAGTTTCAAACCCAATAATTACGCTCATATGAAAATTTTTTAGTGTTGGGGTACATCTTTTCAAATTAATAAAAAACATAATTTGTTAATGAATAAAATTTTAGTCAATTGCAAATACACTCATCACCTATAAAGAAACTAGTTTTTCAGAAAACTAGAGTTTCAAACCCAATAATTACGCTCATATGAAAATTTTTTAGCGTTGGGGTACATCTTTTCAAATTAATAAAAAACATAATTTGTTGATGAATAAAACTTTAGTCAATTGTATATACATTGGTCACCTATAGATAGATTAGTAGAAGGCAAAACTAGGATTTAGAACTCAATTATTACCTTTATATTAACATTGTTCATTGATAGGGTCCATCTTTTCAAATTAATAAAAACATAATTTGTTGACGAATAAAATTTTAGTCAATTGCAAATACACTTATCCACTATAAATAAACTATGTTTTCAGAAAACTAGAGTTTAAAACCCAATAATTACGCTTATATGACAATTTCTTAGCGTTGGGGTACATCTTTTCAAATTAAAAAAAACATAATTTGTTAATGAATAAAATTTTAGTCAATTGCAAATACACTTATCGACTATAAAGAAATTAGGTTTTCAGAAAACTAGAGTTTCAAACCCAATAATTACGCTCATATGAAAATTTTTTAGTGTTGGGGTACATCTTTTCAAATTAATAAAAAACATAATTTGTTGATGAATAAAACTTTAGTCAATTGTAAATACATTGGTCACCTATAGATAGATTAGTAGAAGGCAAAACTAGGATTTAGAACTCAATTATTACCTTTATATTAACATTGTTCATTGATAGGGTACATCTTTTCAAATTAATAAAAACATAATTTGTTAAAGAATAAAATTTTAGTCAATTGCAAATACACTCATCACCTATAAAGAAACTAGGTTTTCAGAAAACTAGAGTTTCAAACCCAATAATTACGCTCATATGAAAATTTTTTAGTGTTGGGGTACATCTTTTCAAATTAATAAAAAACATAATTTGTTGATGAATAAAACTTTAGTCAATTGCAAATACACTTATCAACTATAAAGAAATAAGGTTTTCAGAAAACTAGAGTTTCAAACCCAATAATTACGCTCATATGAAAATTTTTTAGTGTTGGGGTACATC
>NC_083560.1:156620714-156626217 GCF_019925205.1 Metopolophium dirhodum | reverse complement strand
GTTCGGCGCGAACGGTCACGCCGAAACGCAACCGCCGCGACGAACGCCACCCAAGCCCTTCGGCCGGCGCCCAACGGGTCGCGACGTCCGCTAACCGAGCGAAAGATCCGGCCGGCGGTTAGACCGACCGTGAATTCGCCCGGCGGGGACTCGCGGGCTCTGTCCGTTTACACCCGAACAGTTTCACGTTCTTATGAACTCTCTCTTCAAAGTTCTTTTCAACTTTCCCTCACGGTACTTGTAAACTATCGGTCTCGTGGCCGTATTTAGCCTTAGATGGAGTTTACCACCAACTTCGGGCTGCACTCTCAAGCAACCCGACTCGAAGGCGCGGTCCGATCCCGGAACGCTGTGACGGCCTCTACTGGCCTGGCACCATCTGCGGGCCATGGCCCCGTTCAAGGGAGACTTGGACCGTCACGTGCGCCCCGGCAACGAGGCCGGCCCGTACGCCACAACTCCCATAGGTGCCGCGACACAAAAGTGCGCGGCGGGATTCGGCGATGGGCTTTTCCCTGTTCGCTCGCCGCTACTAAGGGAATCACGGTTGTTTTCTTTTCCTCCGCTTATTAATATGCTTAAATCCGGCGGGTAGTCCCGCCTGATCTGAGGTCGGAACGTATCGGTTTTTTTTTTTTTAAATTACACGGCAGCCTGCGGTCCGCGCTCCGCCCGTACGGTGACCGTCCGCGTCCGCGTCTCGGAAGCCGGAGAGGTCCGTGGACTCTCAGCCGACCCGGCCGCGCTCTCGCGCGGCGGGCGGACGGGGACGTGCCGTTTGACGACGCGAGAACCCGTGACTGTTTGCCGTCACAACTTGGGCGGACGACCGGAGGCGGCCGCGCGAGCGCGGTTTTCCACGGTCGAACCGCCAATCTCGCACCACCGGAGCGGCCGACGGGCGGGCGGACAGTCCCCGGGAGGACTGCCGCCGCCGTCGGACGCCTGCCGGCGGCGCATCGGTCTGGCCGAGTATCCGGTATACGACCCTCAGACAGGCGTGGCCCGGGACCCGCGGGTCACCGAGGCCGCAATGTGCGTTCGACTGGTCGATGTTCGTATAACCTGCGGATTACACGACGACGCGCAGATAGCTGCGGTCTTCATCGATCCACGAGCCAAGTGATCCGCTGTTCGGGGGTCGGGTGTTTTTTTTTGTCGACGAAACTTCTACCGGCCACGCGCCGTGCGCGGACGCACGGCGGGGCCCGTATGGTCTTTCGACGTTAACCATCTTTCGGTCGACGCTCGGTCGGGGGGTCGCGGCGCGCGGGCGGTCGGCGAGCTAGTCGCGAGCGCACGCGGCCACGGGGTCGGATTAGGCGCGCGCGAGACCGGCAAGTGCTGCCGGTACCGCGGGCCCGTCTCTAATGATCCTTCCGCAGGTTCACCTACGGAAACCTTGTTACGACTTTTACTTCCTCTAAACGGCCGATTTCGGTCATCTTCGCGATCGCGCGACGACCCAGCCCCCGAGGGGGGCCGAATAACGCGCGTCCACTCCGAAGACCTCAATGCGACCGTTCAATCGGTAGTAGCGACGGGCGGTGTGTACAAAGGGCAGGGACGTAATCAACGCGAGCTGATGACTCGCGCTTACTGGGAATTCCTCGTTCACGTGGAAAAATTGCAAGCCACGATCCCTAAGCACGAAGGAGGTTCAGCGGGTTACCCGGAAGCCTGTCGGCCCAGGAATGTTAACACACGCTGATTCCTTCAGTGTAGCGCGCGTGCGGCCCAGAACATCTAAGGGCATCACAGACCTGTTATCGCTCAGTCTCGTGCGGCTATTTTCGTCCGCCGCCTGTCCCTCTAAGAAGAGTTTAAGCTCCTGGGAGCCGGCGGTAGCCCTAGTAACGTATCGTGATCCGCCGGCGACGGCCGCGAACACGGCGCGCTTCACCACGGAGCCCGACGCACGACGGACGCGCGCCGACCGGAGGTTGCCCCCCGGCCGACACACGCCCGCCGCACGCCGGGACGCGGATGGCGCGGCCGCGCTCGACGACCGCCGTGGACGACGGGCGAACGCGTTCGGGGATACCGGGCCGAGCCGACGGGTACGCGAACACGAACGGCCGAAACCGCCCGCGCCGCGCACACGCCGACCCGGGGTTACCCGCCTAGTTAGCAGGACAGAGTCTCGTTCGTTATCGGAATTAACCAGACAGATCGCTCCACCAACTAAGAACGGCCATGCACCACCACCCACCGAATCAAGAAAGAGCTCTCAATCTGTCAATCTTTCCGGTGTCCGGGCCTGGTGAGGTTTCCCGTGTTGAGTCAAATTAAGCCGCAGGCTCCACTCCTGGTGGTGCCCTTCCGTCAATTCCTTTAAGTTTCAACTTTGCAATCATACTTCCCCCGGAACCGAAAAGCTTCGGTTTCCCGGAAGCTGCCCGCCGGGTCGTTAATGAAACGCCGGCGGATCGCTAGCTGGCATCGTTTACAGTTAGAACTAGGGCGGTATCTGATCGCCTTCGAACCTCTAACTTTCGTTCTTGATCATACGAGAACGTACTTGGCAAATGCTTTCGCGTCAGTTCGTCTCGAGACGATCCAAGAATTTCACCTCTAACGTCTCGGTACGAATGCCCCCGCCCGTCTCTGTTGATCATTACCTCCGGTCCCGAAAACCGTGCCCGGCGGGACGCGCGGGCGACTGGCGCCCGCGGCCCGGCGGCCCGCGCACGGAAACGCCCCGGAGGGCGATTTCGCGCGCCCGCGAAGGGCGGAGATGCGCGGGACCGAGGTCTTGTTCCATTATTCCATGCGACCAGTATTCAGGGCCTTTTGACGAGACGGCCGTGAAGCCGCCCCGCCAGATTTGAGCCTGCTTTGAGCACTCTAATTTGTTCAAAGTAAACGTGTCGGCCCGCCGACGGCAATCGGTGAAGATCACCGCGCAGCAAGATTGGAGTAGGCGGCCGCCGTCGTCGAACCCCGACGGCCGCGCGACGCGTGGCCGCGCGGCGCGCCGGAAGCCCGAGACACGTGTCCGCCTGCCGACAATACGTCCGGCCGACGTGCCGGTAACTAACACCCCGAGACGGCTGACGAGCGCGACGACGACCGCGCCGACGGGACACGTGGTCCCGCGACACGGCCGGCCGCGACACGACGGACCGCCAGGGTGGTCCGGCACCGCCCAGACACAGATCCGACTACGAGCTTTTTAACCGCAACAACTTTAATATACGCTATTGGAGCTGGAATTACCGCGGCTGCTGGCACCAGACTTGCCCTCCAATTGATCCTCGTTTAAAGGTTTTAAAGTGTTCTCATTCCGATTACGGGGCCTCGGATGAGTCCCGTATCGTTATTTTTCGTCACTACCTCCCCGTTCCGGGAGTGGGTAATTTGCGCGCCTGCTGCCTTCCTTGGATGTGGTAGCCGTTTCTCAGGCTCCCTCTCCGGAATCGAACCCTGATTCCCCGTTACCCGTTACCACCACGGTAGGCATGGAACCTACCGTCGACAGTTGATAAGGCAGACATTTGAAAGATGCGTCGCCGGTACGGAGACCGTGCGATCAGCTCGAAGTTATTCAGAGTCACCAGGTCTTTGCGCGGGCCGCGATCGGGACGCGCACGAAGCGCGCCGCGACGGGCCGGTTTTGATCTAATAAAAGCGTTCCTCCCGCGAGCGACGCCCGAGGGCGCCGCGACGGTCGGAACTCTGTCGGCATGTATTAGCTCTAGAATTACCACAGTTATCCAAGTAACTTGGGTACGATCTAAGGAACCACAACTGATTTAATGAGCCTTTCGCGGTTTCACCTTAATGCGGCTTGCACTGAGACATGCATGGCTTAATCTTTGAGACAAGCATATGACTACTGGCAGGATCAACCAGGGATCTCGGTTTTACAACAACTGCGTCCCGTGACGGATCCCCGCGGCGACGCCGACCAAGGGGCGACGACGACGCGGACACTCGTCTCGGGACGCGTGCGTCCGAGCGCCGGTCCGCCCGTGGGCGAGCCGACGCCGAGGAAGGTCGAAACGACCGTGACCGGTATACGGTCACGGCGCACGACCGACCGCGGTTCGAGTGGGATACGTGCGCGGACGGGCGCCCGTAAACCGCGCGCTTCGGTCGACGCGAGCGCCGCACTGAGCACCCGCAGAACGCGGGGCGACTGCGGCGGCGGTCGCGTGCGGTAGACCGAACACACGCGGAGAGCGAGCGCTCGCCCGACGCGACGTGACCCGTGCGTTGACGAGAGTCGGGGTTAGCGCGTACGCCGTCCGTTTTCAGCGGACGGAGAATTACCGCGCTAGCGCCTCTCGCCAGGTTTATAACGGCCCCCAGCCGAGATCGTGGGGGAAGCCGGGACGCGACGCGAAGTCCGTCGTCCCGGGGCTTCGCCCCGGCGACCGCCGGGCACGGCGACGATGGCCGGCCGCGGCGGGAATGTTTTGGCGTCGAGAGCTCGTAACTTGCGGAACGGTAACGGGAGTCGTCATCGATTTTTGAAAAAAAACGATTTGCGCGTCGGAGGCCCACCGGAAGGCGGGCCTGCGACGCCGGTTGAGTTTTGCCACTCGGCGTGCGAGATGGGTCGGTCGCCGAAACTTGGACGGATACCATCGAAGGGCACTGGATTGCTGACCATTCCGAAGACTGGGGCAGACCGGTGCGCGGCGATGGACGCGTCGGCTTCGGCGTCGCCCGTGGCTTTGCTGTCGTACGTGATTGGCGATCGGACGCCGGCGGAACGCCGACGACCGAGTCGCTCACAAATTTACAAAATCTCGAGTTTCACAATGTGCGACGGGGGTATTCACGCGTAGTGGTACACCCGAGTCGAAGGAACTTCGCCATCACCGTGCGTAGCGGTTAGCCGAGAATCGAAAATCCGTCAATCACCGTGCGTAGCGGTTAGGCGAAAATCACAAAATCCGTGCGTAGCGGTACGGCCGCGGATAAAGGATTACCGATTTAAATGTCGCGGACACCGGTGTCCTATAGTACTCGGAACGTACGACGTGAACACGTCTCGGGTACGTCGAGATCGAACCAACGGTTAACGAGTTATTGCACACGGAAAAACTACGTTCGAAAAGTTGAATTCGAAATCGTGTCGACGGACATCGCCGGGGCTGCCGTCATGTGCACCACCCCGGCACCGACGAATAACCGAGGACGTCGAGTGAAAAAAAAAAATCGAATTTTCACACACGGTGGTCCGTGCGACGAGACGGTACGGCGGGCGCGCAGCTCGGCGACGGTAATCACCCCTGTAACGTCGCGGTCAGCGCAGAAATTCTACGCGGTAAAGGTTTTCGGCAAAGGGGGATATCCCTGGACAACGACTCTGCGGTCTGCCCGTGATGAACGGTACGGTCGATGTCACCGGCAAACCGTGAAAACGGTTGACCGAGACCCCGCCGTCGGAATACAGTCAATCACAGTGCGTAGCGGTTAAGCGAAAATCAAATATCGGTCTATCTCCGTGCGTAGCGGTACGGCCGCGGATAAAGGATTACCGATTTAAATG
>NC_083560.1:156610714-156615714 GCF_019925205.1 Metopolophium dirhodum | reverse complement strand
CTTTCCTTTTGATCCTAACCACATGCCATCGGATTTCCAAATCTAGAGGCAGCTGCCCAGCAACAACCTGCAACGCATCCGTTGAGGTCGTTCTGTATGCCCCTGTTAGAGAGAGAAGGGCCCTCCTCTGCTTGCTGCCGAGGAGTTTTATCGCCTTCGCCGTGAGGACTCCTTTCGACCAGATCTCCGCAGCGTAAGTGATACGAGGCAGGAAGACTGCCTTGTATATTACGGCGGAGGTGGACTGTCGGAGACCCCAGTCCGCAGACGATGCCGCTCTAAGCCTACTGTACAGAGAGTCGGACTTTCCGGCCACGCCGCTCACGTGCGCCCAGAAATTTCGCCTACTGTCCAATTCAACGCCCAGATACCTAACTGAACTCACAGCCACGATGTCCTCTGTCCCGAAGGGAACAGTGAACCCCGGCCGCAGCCCTCCTTTCAGGGGGATCGCTTGAGACTTGCTTGCCGAGAAGGTTAGACCTCTTCGGCTCGCCCACTCGCGCAAGGCGCCGAGCGTCGCTCTCGCTTTCCCCTGAATTTCTTCGAGATCGGAGCCCGCAATAAGAACCGCCAGGTCATCCGCGTACGCGACCAGTTTGACCCTATCGTCCGTGTTGGTGACCAACGCCCTATCCATAGATAAATTCCAAAGACTTGGCCCTAACTGTGAGCCTTGAGGGCAGCCTCTGGTGAGATCCGCGAATGCTGTCGCTCCCTCCACCGAGAGCACCGCCCTTCTGCCCGTCAGATAGCTCTGTATGATAGATCTAGTTGCATCGGATGCCCCCAGATCCATCATGTCCCTAATCAGAACGTTCCATCTCAGGTTGTCGAAGGCTCCTGAGATATCCAGAAAGACTCCTACCACCATCTCCTCACTGTTGTCCACCCAATCCAGACACGACTTGATCGCGCTGATTGTGGACTTACCGACCCTGAAACCATGTTGCTCTGCTGAAAGAGCGCCCCCCGTTTCCTCCTCAAGCCTGTCCACCACCAGCCGTTCCAGCACTTTTGACGGTGCCGAAAGCAGGCTGACTGGTCTATATGACTTAGGAAGACTCGGGTCTCTGTCCTCTCCCTTCCTGATGATCACCACCTCTGCTGTCTTCCAACAGTCCGGAAATTCCGACTTCCTGAGGCACTCTCTCAGGACGTTGGTCAGCGGCAAGCCGATGACGCCCCACGCCTTCCTGAGTACCCCAGCGGTGATCCCATCCAGTCCCGGAGCTTTGTTAGGGGCCATCCTCCAGACAGCCGCCTTAACCTCGGCCTCCGTGACCTCTGGTCTCACTCTTCCTACTCTCTCAGCCTCAAAGATAGGAGCAGCCCTGTCCCTAGGGATTAGGCTCTCCAACAGACACTCGGCCGTCTCCAAAGCCGTCACCGTGAAGGTTCCGTCTTCTCGAAGCACAGCGTTTGGTACCCTACTCTTAGAAGATCCATTCCTAGCCCAACGATAGACCGGGCCCCAGATGTCCGAGTTGCTGGAGGTAGCGAACTTCCTCCACGACTCCATCTTGGCCTTCCTAATCTTTTTCAGGTGCTCGTTCCTGAGCACTCTGAATTGGTCCCTATCCGAGACTTTATAGTCCATGGTGCGTCTGAAGTTATTGAGGCGCCTTTTGGACTCTTCGAGTCCGGCGTCCCACCATGGCGGTTTCATCCTGACGGATTTACGGGAGCGGGGCATGGAGGCCTCCATGGCATGCCCGAGAGCACGCGTAAGAGACTCCGCTACCTGTCCGCAACCGCCCACCATGGTCTCATGTTCACCAAGAACTTTCTGGGCCAGAACCCACCTAAACCTATCCCAGTCGGCTTTCCTAACATTGAATCGACTTTTCCCTACCGCGGGTCCCTCCGACCCTGATCCGACGCGGATCTTGAATCTGATGGTCCTGTGGTCGCTGTCGGTGACATCGAGCACTTCCCATTCAGAGACTGAGTTCGTCAGTGAACCCCCTCTCGTCAGCGTAACATCTATGTTCGATGCCCCCATACCCGGCCTCTCGTACGTGTCGAGGTGGCCAGGCTGGTTGTGCACCGTCAAGTGTTTCGCCGCGATCAGGGATTCGACGTGGGTCCCCCGGGCTGAACCCGAGTTGTTGCCCGGCCGACTGAACCATTGCGGCGAGTGCGCGTTCACGTCGGCCCCTATCACGACGTCTTGGTTGACCCTATCAAGAATATCACCTAGCCTGTCCGTAAAGATGCGTGTCGGGATGCTGTACTTGAAGTAAGCTGACACGAACACGACCGCCTGTCCATGTCTCTTCCTGAGACTGGCCACGGCGCAGAACCTATCGCTGAGCCCCTGCAGGGCTACCACCTCGATGTCCTGATTTAGGACAACTATGGCAGCCCCTGCACTACCGTCCCTACTGCTGAGAACCACTTTCGTGGCGCGGTAGTCAAAACCTAGCAACTTGTCTCCCGAGGTCAGCACTTCCTGAAGCAGAAGCACCTCAACCCCGTTAGCCCTGCTGTAGTCCAGTATCTGATCTGAGACGAGATGATTCCCGTTCATGTTCAGTTGGACTACACAGTAGGTCGAAGAGATCATTTTGAGCCGAAATCTGTCCTACGGGCAACCGTGATGGTCGCCTTGTGAAGAGCCACACAACCGCTGTGCCCCGACTGAGCAGCCAGGCCACAGTTGGCGCACTTGACCGGCACGCTCTTGCAGTCCTTGGCCCTATGGCCCTTGACCGCGCAGCGCCCGCAAGTGTCCACCGTCTGCACACACTTCAGAGCCCTGTGACCGAAATGCTGGCACTTGAAGCACCTGACTACGTCAACGTACTCCTTGACCTTGCACTTGGCCAACCCGATGAAAAGACTCTTTCCTACCAGAGTCTTGAAGGCGCTTGGTCTAACCGAGCAGACCCACCAAACAAGCTCGTCCGTCTTGGGCCCCTTCATGAAGAGGGGGACCACGGCCTCCTTGTCCAGACCAAGCTCCGGGTTCTGATCCACGATCTGGCCCGCGAGCTTCTCCTTAGGAATTTCCCTATCCACGTCATACACTAGTACGGTCGGCCATCTCGCACTCTCCTCTCTCACACCCTTACCGTCTTTTTCCATGGCCTTCAAGGCCGCATACGTGGCCTCGTCAGCCGGCCTAACCACCAGATCTCCTCTCGGGAGCTTCGCAGAGCCGCCAAGCTTGGGCACCGCCACCCCCTTGACCAGATCGGCCCAGAGCTGTTTCTTGGCCTCACTGGCCCCAGCAGCCCCCACCGAGACGACGAAGGCGCGGGCCGGAGCCCTCGCCTTCTCCCTCTCGATGGCCTTAGCCACCTTCTTGGAGGTGGTGGTGGCCACTCTCGGCTGCTCCTTGGGCTTCTCCTCATTCTTCTTCTTCTTCTTCTTTTTCCTTTTGCTCTTCCTGCTCACAACCTCCACAAACGGCTGCTCCTTTACCTTTCCCTTCACCTTCTCCTTAGCAGCCGCAGACTTGGCCTTGGCCTTGTCCTCGACCTTCTTCTTCTTCTTGGGCGGAGATGGCGCAACCGTCCTCTCCACCACAACCTCGCGCACCTCAGGTCTCGACTGAGACCGCCTCGCCTCCTCGACCCTACCTTGCAGAACCGTGTTCTGCCTATAGGCCTCATCGAGCAAGGCCTCATACCTTTCCCTGATCTCCAAGATTGTCCGCAGAGCGGCCGCCGAAATCTTTCGCTTCTCCTTCTCTGCCAGAAGGAGCGCGTCCAGGTCCCTACCAATATTCCTTGCCTTTTGAGGAAAGGATGAAATACCAAAGGAGGAGCATTCAGAAATGCCTTCCTCCTCTGGACCGTCCACCCTCTTCCTCTTTTGTACCTTGGCGACGGTGTCCCCCTCTGGGACCCCCGCCGCCGGTGCACCCGCCCTTACCTCTTCCAGGCATCCCCCCTCTTCGTCGGTCAGTTCCATGTCAGACATGACTGACCGCGCTCTTGGACTTAACCTAAATACAACTATCGAGCCTACCTACCCTAGTGGCAGCGCCTTTTCCTCCTTTGCGAGTGGGGAGTACTAACGGCACTGGAACTATGCTACCTTAACCTATATAATATAAATCCTAACACCTTACCTGATGGCGGCAGCGCAGCAACGTGTTCGCCCTAAGGCTTATACAGACCGACTCAAAATCGACACCGGTCTGTTCGCGGGAATTTTAACGCGCCACTCGCGTACGCGCACGCACCGCGCACTCGCCCACCAGAGCGTTGCACTGGGGGGGACCGGTTGTACGCACTCGCACGTTCACGCGCGCCCGCACACTTGCTCGCGCACTCGCAGTTTCCCGGGGGCGGTGACCACTCAGGCCGCGCGCACTCGCACGATCCTAAACACCGCGCGCCGCACGTACGCCACTCGGACACGTCACGCGTTGGCGTCGGTCCGCGCGCACCCGCACGATCCGCCGCGCGTCTCTCGCCCGCCGGAACTTTGATCGCCGCTCCTGGGGCCGCAAATCGCTGCACGAAAACGCAGCTCGGGCCCGTCGATTTATCTTAAAAAAGACTATTCGACTGTCCAAACCGCGATGTCGTACCTCGATTCTGTGACCTTCTGTTCGCTCGCGAACTTTTTGAGCCTAACTTCGGCACTGAAAGTCGAACTTTCGCGCGGCCTACACCAAAATTAGCGCTAGAACAGCACGAATTCAACGGTGTATCGTCCGACGCGAAATTCGCAATACAGCCCGAGAAATCGCTGAAAGGGTTTTGCCGGTCGGGCGTAAACAAAGAGTTTACGCTTGCGACAGACTAAAAACGCCCTCACGCCTTGCTAACCTAACCGATTTTCGCGCTCGATGCACCAGTAGAAGCGTCTACTCGAGACGAATCTTTTGGTACTAAGAACGCAAAAATTTAACTACTCTAACCCGTTCGGAACTTGAGTTGTACACGGAGCACCTCAAAAACACGTCCGCACTGTATGGCTGTCAGACCAACACTAGTAGATAGGGACAGTGAGAATCTCGTTAATCCATTCATGCGCGTCAC
>NC_083560.1:156603214-156608214 GCF_019925205.1 Metopolophium dirhodum | reverse complement strand
CGGGCCATGGCCCCGTTCAAGGGAGACTTGGACCGTCACGTGCGCCCCGGCAACGAGGCCGGCCCGTACGCCACAACTCCCATAGGTGCCGCGACACAAAAGTGCGCGGCGGGATTCGGCGATGGGCTTTTCCCTGTTCGCTCGCCGCTACTAAGGGAATCACGGTTGTTTTCTTTTCCTCCGCTTATTAATATGCTTAAATCCGGCGGGTAGTCCCGCCTGATCTGAGGTCGGAACGTATCGGTTTTTTTTTTTTTAAATTACACGGCAGCCTGCGGTCCGCGCTCCGCCCGTACGGTGACCGTCCGCGTCCGCGTCTCGGAAGCCGGAGAGGTCCGTGGACTCTCAGCCGACCCGGCCGCGCTCTCGCGCGGCGGGCGGACGGGGACGTGCCGTTTGACGACGCGAGAACCCGTGACTGTTTGCCGTCACAACTTGGGCGGACGACCGGAGGCGGCCGCGCGAGCGCGGTTTTCCACGGTCGAACCGCCAATCTCGCACCACCGGAGCGGCCGACGGGCGGGCGGACAGTCCCCGGGAGGACTGCCGCCGCCGTCGGACGCCTGCCGGCGGCGCATCGGTCTGGCCGAGTATCCGGTATACGACCCTCAGACAGGCGTGGCCCGGGACCCGCGGGTCACCGAGGCCGCAATGTGCGTTCGACTGGTCGATGTTCGTATAACCTGCGGATTACACGACGACGCGCAGATAGCTGCGGTCTTCATCGATCCACGAGCCAAGTGATCCGCTGTTCGGGGTCGGGTGTTTTTTTTTGTCGACGAAACTTCTACCGGCCACGCGCCGTGCGCGGACGCACGGCGGGGCCCGTATGGTCTTTCGACGTTAACCATCTTTCGGTCGACGCTCGGTCGGGGGTCGCGGCGCGCGGGCGGTCGGCGAGCTAGTCGCGAGCGCACGCGGCCACGGGGTCGGATTAGGCGCGCGCGAGACCGGCAAGTGCTGCCGGTACCGCGGGCCCGTCTCTAATGATCCTTCCGCAGGTTCACCTACGGAAACCTTGTTACGACTTTTACTTCCTCTAAACGGCCGATTTCGGTCATCTTCGCGATCGCGCGACGACCCAGCCCCCGAGGGGGCCGAATAACGCGCGTCCACTCCGAAGACCTCAATGCGACCGTTCAATCGGTAGTAGCGACGGGCGGTGTGTACAAAGGGCAGGGACGTAATCAACGCGAGCTGATGACTCGCGCTTACTGGGAATTCCTCGTTCACGTGGAAAAATTGCAAGCCACGATCCCTAAGCACGAAGGAGGTTCAGCGGGTTACCCGGAAGCCTGTCGGCCCAGGAATGTTAACACACGCTGATTCCTTCAGTGTAGCGCGCGTGCGGCCCAGAACATCTAAGGGCATCACAGACCTGTTATCGCTCAGTCTCGTGCGGCTATTTTCGTCCGCCGCCTGTCCCTCTAAGAAGAGTTTAAGCTCCTGGGAGCCGGCGGTAGCCCTAGTAACGTATCGTGATCCGCCGGCGACGGCCGCGAACACGGCGCGCTTCACCACGGAGCCCGACGCACGACGGACGCGCGCCGACCGGAGGTTGCCCCCCGGCCGACACACGCCCGCCGCACGCCGGGACGCGGATGGCGCGGCCGCGCGCTCGACGACCGCCGTGGACGACGGGCGAACGCGTTCGGGGATACCGGGCCGAGCCGACGGGTACGCGAACACGAACGGCCGAAACCGCCCGCGCCGCGCACACGCCGACCCGGGGTTACCCGCCTAGTTAGCAGGACAGAGTCTCGTTCGTTATCGGAATTAACCAGACAGATCGCTCCACCAACTAAGAACGGCCATGCACCACCACCCACCGAATCAAGAAAGAGCTCTCAATCTGTCAATCTTTCCGGTGTCCGGGCCTGGTGAGGTTTCCCGTGTTGAGTCAAATTAAGCCGCAGGCTCCACTCCTGGTGGTGCCCTTCCGTCAATTCCTTTAAGTTTCAACTTTGCAATCATACTTCCCCCGGAACCGAAAAGCTTCGGTTTCCCGGAAGCTGCCCGCCGGGTCGTTAATGAAACGCCGGCGGATCGCTAGCTGGCATCGTTTACAGTTAGAACTAGGGCGGTATCTGATCGCCTTCGAACCTCTAACTTTCGTTCTTGATCATACGAGAACGTACTTGGCAAATGCTTTCGCGTCAGTTCGTCTCGAGACGATCCAAGAATTTCACCTCTAACGTCTCGGTACGAATGCCCCCGCCCGTCTCTGTTGATCATTACCTCCGGTCCCGAAAACCGGCCCGGCGGGACGCGCGGGCGACTGGCGCCCGCGGCCCGGCGGCCCGCGCACGGAAACGCCCCGGAGGGCGATTTCGCGCGCCCGCGAAGGGCGGAGATGCGCGGGACCGAGGTCTTGTTCCATTATTCCATGCGACCAGTATTCAGGGCCTTTTGACGAGACGGCCGTGAAGCCGCCCCGCCAGATTTGAGCCTGCTTTGAGCACTCTAATTTGTTCAAAGTAAACGTGTCGGCCCGCCGACGGCAATCGGTGAAGATCACCGCGCAGCAAGATTGGAGTAGGCGGCCGCCGTCGTCGAACCCCGACGGCCGCGCGACGCGTGGCCGCGCGGCGCGCCGGAAGCCCGAGACACGTGTCCGCCTGCCGACAATACGTCCGGCCGACGTGCCGGTAACTAACACCCCGAGACGGCTGACGAGCGCGACGACGACCGCGCCGACGGGACACGTGGTCCCGCGACACGGCCGGCCGCGACACGACGGACCGCCAGGGTGGTCCGGCACCGCCCAGACACAGATCCGACTACGAGCTTTTTAACCGCAACAACTTTAATATACGCTATTGGAGCTGGAATTACCGCGGCTGCTGGCACCAGACTTGCCCTCCAATTGATCCTCGTTTAAAGGTTTTAAAGTGTTCTCATTCCGATTACGGGGCCTCGGATGAGTCCCGTATCGTTATTTTTCGTCACTACCTCCCCGTTCCGGGAGTGGGTAATTTGCGCGCCTGCTGCCTTCCTTGGATGTGGTAGCCGTTTCTCAGGCTCCCTCTCCGGAATCGAACCCTGATTCCCCGTTACCCGTTACCACCACGGTAGGCATGGAACCTACCGTCGACAGTTGATAGCAGACATTTGAAAGATGCGTCGCCGGTACGGAGACCGTGCGATCAGCTCGAAGTTATTCAGAGTCACCAGGTCTTTGCGCGGGCCGCGATCGGGACGCGCACGAAGCGCGCCGCGACGGGCCGGTTTTGATCTAATAAAAGCGTTCCTCCCGCGAGCGACGCCCGAGGGCGCCGCGACGGTCGGAACTCTGTCGGCATGTATTAGCTCTAGAATTACCACAGTTATCCAAGTAACTTGGGTACGATCTAAGGAACCACAACTGATTTAATGAGCCTTTCGCGGTTTCACCTTAATGCGGCTTGCACTGAGACATGCATGGCTTAATCTTTGAGACAAGCATATGACTACTGGCAGGATCAACCAGGGATCTCGGTTTTACAACAACTGCGTCCCGTGACGGATCCCCGCGGCGACGCCGACCAAGGGGCGACGACGACGCGGACACTCGTCTCGGGACGCGTGCGTCCGAGCGCCGGTCCGCCCGTGGGCGAGCCGACGCCGAGGAAGGTCGAAACGACCGTGACCGGTATACGGTCACGGCGCACGACCGACCGCGGTTCGAGTGGGATACGTGCGCGGACGGGCGCCCGTAAACCGCGCGCTTCGGTCGACGCGAGCGCCGCACTGAGCACCCGCAGAACGCGGGGCGACTGCGGCGGCGGTCGCGTGCGGTAGACCGAACACACGCGGAGAGCGAGCGCTCGCCCGACGCGACGTGACCCGTGCGTTGACGAGAGTCGGGGTTAGCGCGTACGCCGTCCGTTTTCAGCGGACGGAGAATTACCGCGCTAGCGCCTCTCGCCAGGTTTATAACGGCCCCCAGCCGAGATCGTGGGGGAAGCCGGGACGCGACGCGAAGTCCGTCGTCCCGGGGCTTCGCCCCGGCGACCGCCGGGCACGGCGACGATGGCCGGCCGCGGCGGGAATGTTTTGGCGTCGAGAGCTCGTAACTTGCGGAACGGTAACGGGAGTCGTCATCGATTTTTGAAAAAAACGATTTGCGCGTCGGAGGCCCACCGGAAGGCGGGCCTGCGACGCCGGTTGAGTTTTGCCACTCGGCGTGCGAGATGGGTCGGTCGCCGAAACTTGGACGGATACCATCGAAGGGCACTGGATTGCTGACCATTCCGAAGACTGGGGCAGACCGGTGCGCGGCGATGGACGCGTCGGCTTCGGCGTCGCCCGTGGCTTTGCTGTCGTACGTGATTGGCGATCGGACGCCGGCGGAACGCCGACGACCGAGTCGCTCACAAATTTACAAAATCTCGAGTTTCACAATGTGCGACGGGGGTATTCACGCGTAGTGGTACACCCGAGTCGAAGGAACTTCGCCATCACCGTGCGTAGCGGTTAGCCGAGAATCGAAAATCCGTCAATCACCGTGCGTAGCGGTTAGGCGAAAATCACAAAATCCGTGCGTAGCGGTACGGCCGCGGATAAAGGATTACCGATTTAAATGTCGCGGACACCGGTGTCCTATAGTACTCGGAACGTACGACGTGAACACGTCTCGGGTACGTCGAGATCGAACCAACGGTTAACGAGTTATTGCACACGGAAAAACTACGTTCGAAAAGTTGAATTCGAAATCGTGTCGACGGACATCGCCGGGGCTGCCGTCATGTGCACCACCCCGGCACCGACGAATAACCGAGGACGTCGAGTGAAAAAAAAAAATCGAATTTTCACACACGGTGGTCCGTGCGACGAGACGGTACGGCGGGCGCGCAGCTCGGCGACGGTAATCACCCCTGTAACGTCGCGGTCAGCGCAGAAATTCTACGCGGTAAAGGTTTTCGGCAAAGGGGGATATCCCTGGACAACGACTCTGCGGTCTGCCCGTGATGAACGGTACGGTCGATGTCACCGGCAAACCGTGAAAACGGTTGACCGAG
>NC_083560.1:156590714-156593214 GCF_019925205.1 Metopolophium dirhodum | reverse complement strand
ACGATCTAAGGAACCACAACTGATTTAATGAGCCTTTCGCGGTTTCACCTTAATGCGGCTTGCACTGAGACATGCATGGCTTAATCTTTGAGACAAGCATATGACTACTGGCAGGATCAACCAGGGATCTCGGTTTTACAACAACTGCGTCCCGTGACGGATCCCCGCGGCGACGCCGACCAAGGGGCGACGACGACGCGGACACTCGTCTCGGGACGCGTGCGTCCGAGCGCCGGTCCGCCCGTGGGCGAGCCGACGCCGAGGAAGGTCGAAACGACCGTGACCGGTATACGGTCACGGCGCACGACCGACCGCGGTTCGAGTGGGATACGTGCGCGGACGGGCGCCCGTAAACCGCGCGCTTCGGTCGACGCGAGCGCCGCACTGAGCACCCGCAGAACGCGGGGCGACTGCGGCGGCGGCGGTCGCGTGCGGTAGACCGAACACACGCGGAGAGCGAGCGCTCGCCCGACGCGACGTGACCCGTGCGTTGACGAGAGTCGGGGTTAGCGCGTACGCCGTCCGTTTTCAGCGGACGGAGAATTACCGCGCTAGCGCCTCTCGCCAGGTTTATAACGGCCCCCAGCCGAGATCGTGGGGGAAGCCGGGACGCGACGCGAAGTCCGTCGTCCCGGGGCTTCGCCCCGGCGACCGCCGGGCACGGCGACGATGGCCGGCCGCGGCGGGAATGTTTTGGCGTCGAGAGCTCGTAACTTGCGGAACGGTAACGGGAGTCGTCATCGATTTTTGAAAAAAACGATTTGCGCGTCGGAGGCCCACCGGAAGGCGGGCCTGCGACGCCGGTTGAGTTTTGCCACTCGGCGTGCGAGATGGGTCGGTCGCCGAAACTTGGACGGATACCATCGAAGGGCACTGGATTGCTGACCATTCCGAAGACTGGGGCAGACCGGTGCGCGGCGATGGACGCGTCGGCTTCGGCGTCGCCCGTGGCTTTGCTGTCGTACGTGATTGGCGATCGGACGCCGGCGGAACGCCGACGACCGAGTCGCTCACAAATTTACAAAATCTCGAGTTTCACAATGTGCGACGGGGGTATTCACGCGTAGTGGTACACCCGAGTCGAAGGAACTTCGCCATCACCGTGCGTAGCGGTTAGCCGAGAATCGAAAATCCGTCAATCACCGTGCGTAGCGGTTAGGCGAAAATCACAAAATCCGTGCGTAGCGGTACGGCCGCGGATAAAGGATTACCGATTTAAATGTCGCGGACACCGGTGTCCTATAGTACTCGGAACGTACGACGTGAACACGTCTCGGGTACGTCGAGATCGAACCAACGGTTAACGAGTTATTGCACACGGAAAAACTACGTTCGAAAAGTTGAATTCGAAATCGTGTCGACGGACATCGCCGGGGCTGCCGTCATGTGCACCACCCCGGCACCGACGAATAACCGAGGACGTCGAGTGAAAAAAAAAAATCGAATTTTCACACACGGTGGTCCGTGCGACGAGACGGTACGGCGGGCGCGCAGCTCGGCGACGGTAATCACCCCTGTAACGTCGCGGTCAGCGCAGAAATTCTACGCGGTAAAGGTTTTCGGCAAAGGGGGATATCCCTGGACAACGACTCTGCGGTCTGCCCGTGATGAACGGTACGGTCGATGTCACCGGCAAACCGTGAAAACGGTTGACCGAGACCCCGCCGTCGGAATACAGTCAATCACAGTGCGTAGCGGTTAAGCGAAAATCAAATATCGGTCTATCTCCGTGCGTAGCGGTACGGCCGCGGATAAAGGATTACCGATTTAAATGTCGCGGACACCGGTGTCCTATAGTACTCGGAACGTACGACGTGAACACGTCTCGGGTACGTCGAGATCGAACCAACGGTTAACGAGTTATTGCACACGGAAAAACTACGTTCGAAAAGTTGAATTCGAAATCGTGTCGACGGACATCGCCGGGGCTGCCGTCATGTGCACCACCCCCGGCACCGACGAATAACCGAGGACGTCGAGTGAAAAAAAAAAATCGAATTTTCACACGCGGTGGTTCGGACACGGTCACGGGGACGCCGCCGCGCACCAAGGGCGACTCCGCGCCTCGCCCGTCGAGGAAAAATATTTCCGCGTACGGCACTCCGAGTCCGCGGGACGTAATAATTCTTTACGTTAGTCCACCTCGCACCCGTCGAACGCCGACCAGACAAAAATCGGCAATCGATGAAGGGCACAGTGTCCACGGATCCGGTCACGGGGACGCCGCCGCGCACCAAGGGCGACTCCGCGCCTCGCCCGTCGAAGAAAAATTTTTCCGCGTTCGGCACTCCGAGTCCGCGGGACGTAATAATTCTTTACGTTAGTCCATCTCGCACCCGTCGAACGCCGACCAGACAAAAATCGGCAATCGATGAAGGGCACAGTGTCCACGGATCCGGTCACGGGGACGCCGCCGCGCACCAAGGGCGACTCCGCGCCTCGCCCGTCGATGAAAAATATTTCCGCGTACGGCACTCCGAGTCCGCGGGACGTAATAATT
>NC_083560.1:156578214-156583214 GCF_019925205.1 Metopolophium dirhodum | reverse complement strand
GGCGAACGCGTTCGGGGATACCCGGGCCGAGCCGACGGGTACGCGAACACGAACGGCCGAAACCGCCCGCGCCGCGCACACGCCGACCCGGGGTTACCCGCCTAGTTAGCAGGACAGAGTCTCGTTCGTTATCGGAATTAACCAGACAGATCGCTCCACCAACTAAGAACGGCCATGCACCACCACCCACCGAATCAAGAAAGAGCTCTCAATCTGTCAATCTTTCCGGTGTCCGGGCCTGGTGAGGTTTCCCGTGTTGAGTCAAATTAAGCCGCAGGCTCCACTCCTGGTGGTGCCCTTCCGTCAATTCCTTTAAGTTTCAACTTTGCAATCATACTTCCCCCGGAACCGAAAAGCTTCGGTTTCCCGGAAGCTGCCCGCCGGGTCGTTAATGAAACGCCGGCGGATCGCTAGCTGGCATCGTTTACAGTTAGAACTAGGGCGGTATCTGATCGCCTTCGAACCTCTAACTTTCGTTCTTGATCATACGAGAACGTACTTGGCAAATGCTTTCGCGTCAGTTCGTCTCGAGACGATCCAAGAATTTCACCTCTAACGTCTCGGTACGAATGCCCCCGCCCGTCTCTGTTGATCATTACCTCCGGTCCCGAAAACCGGCCCGGCGGGACGCGCGGGCGACTGGCGCCCGCGGCCCGGCGGCCCGCGCACGGAAACGCCCCGGAGGGCGATTTCGCGCGCCCGCGAAGGGCGGAGATGCGCGGGACCGAGGTCTTGTTCCATTATTCCATGCGACCAGTATTCAGGGCCTTTTGACGAGACGGCCGTGAAGCCGCCCCGCCAGATTTGAGCCTGCTTTGAGCACTCTAATTTGTTCAAAGTAAACGTGTCGGCCCGCCGACGGCAATCGGTGAAGATCACCGCGCAGCAAGATTGGAGTAGGCGGCCGCCGTCGTCGAACCCCGACGGCCGCGCGACGCGTGGCCGCGCGGCGCGCCGGAAGCCCGAGACACGTGTCCGCCTGCCGACAATACGTCCGGCCGACGTGCCGGTAACTAACACCCCGAGACGGCTGACGAGCGCGACGACGACCGCGCCGACGGGACACGTGGTCCCGCGACACGGCCGGCCGCGACACGACGGACCGCCAGGGTGGTCCGGCACCGCCCAGGACACAGATCCGACTACGAGCTTTTTAACCGCAACAACTTTAATATACGCTATTGGAGCTGGAATTACCGCGGCTGCTGGCACCAGACTTGCCCTCCAATTGATCCTCGTTTAAAGGTTTTAAAGTGTTCTCATTCCGATTACGGGGCCTCGGATGAGTCCCGTATCGTTATTTTTCGTCACTACCTCCCCGTTCCGGGAGTGGGTAATTTGCGCGCCTGCTGCCTTCCTTGGATGTGGTAGCCGTTTCTCAGGCTCCCTCTCCGGAATCGAACCCTGATTCCCCGTTACCCGTTACCACCACGGTAGGCATGGAACCTACCGTCGACAGTTGATAAGGCAGACATTTGAAAGATGCGTCGCCGGTACGGAGACCGTGCGATCAGCTCGAAGTTATTCAGAGTCACCAGGTCTTTGCGCGGGCCGCGATCGGGACGCGCACGAAGCGCGCCGCGACGGGCCGGTTTTGATCTAATAAAAGCGTTCCTCCCGCGAGCGACGCCCGAGGGCGCCGCGACGGTCGGAACTCTGTCGGCATGTATTAGCTCTAGAATTACCACAGTTATCCAAGTAACTTGGGTACGATCTAAGGAACCACAACTGATTTAATGAGCCTTTCGCGGTTTCACCTTAATGCGGCTTGCACTGAGACATGCATGGCTTAATCTTTGAGACAAGCATATGACTACTGGCAGGATCAACCAGGGATCTCGGTTTTACAACAACTGCGTCCCGTGACGGATCCCCGCGGCGACGCCGACCAAGGGGCGACGACGACGCGGACACTCGTCTCGGGACGCGTGCGTCCGAGCGCCGGTCCGCCCGTGGGCGAGCCGACGCCGAGGAAGGTCGAAACGACCGTGACCGGTATACGGTCACGGCGCACGACCGACCGCGGTTCGAGTGGGATACGTGCGCGGACGGGCGCCCGTAAACCGCGCGCTTCGGTCGACGCGAGCGCCGCACTGAGCACCCGCAGAACGCGGGGCGACTGCGGCGGCGGTCGCGTGCGGTAGACCGAACACACGCGGAGAGCGAGCGCTCGCCCGACGCGACGTGACCCGTGCGTTTGACGAGAGTCGGGGTTAGCGCGTACGCCGTCCGTTTTCAGCGGACGGAGAATTACCGCGCTAGCGCCTCTCGCCAGGTTTATAACGGCCCCCAGCCGAGATCGTGGGGGGAAGCCGGGACGCGACGCGAAGTCCGTCGTCCCGGGGCTTCGCCCCGGCGACCGCCGGGCACGGCGACGATGGCCGGCCGCGGCGGGAATGTTTTGGCGTCGAGAGCTCGTAACTTGCGGAACGGTAACGGGAGTCGTCATCGATTTTTGAAAAAAACGATTTGCGCGTCGGAGGCCCACCGGAAGGCGGGCCTGCGACGCCGGTTGAGTTTTGCCACTCGGCGTGCGAGATGGGTCGGTCGCCGAAACTTGGACGGATACCATCGAAGGGCACTGGATTGCTGACCATTCCGAAGACTGGGGCAGACCGGGTGCGCGGCGATGGACGCGTCGGCTTCGGCGTCGCCCGTGGCTTTGCTGTCGTACGTGATTGGCGATCGGACGCCGGCGGAACGCCGACGACCGAGTCGCTCACAAATTTACAAAATCTCGAGTTTCACAATGTGCGACGGGGGTATTCACGCGTAGTGGTACACCCGAGTCGAAGGAACTTCGCCATCACCGTGCGTAGCGGTTAGCCGAGAATCGAAAATCCGTCAATCACCGTGCGTAGCGGTTAGGCGAAAATCACAAAATCCGTGCGTAGCGGTACGGCCCGCGGATAAAGGATTACCGATTTAAATGTCGCGGACACCGGTGTCCTATAGTACTCGGAACGTACGACGTGAACACGTCTCGGGTACGTCGAGATCGAACCAACGGTTAACGAGTTATTGCACACGGAAAAACTACGTTCGAAAAGTTGAATTCGAAATCGTGTCGACGGACATCGCCGGGGGCTGCCGTCATGTGCACCACCCCGGCACCGACGAATAACCGAGGACGTCGAGTGAAAAAAAAAAAATCGAATTTTCACACACGGTGGTCCGTGCGACGAGACGGTACGGCGGGGCGCGCAGCTCGGCGACGGTAATCACCCCTGTAACGTCGCGGTCAGCGCAGAAATTCTACGCGGTAAAGGTTTTCGGCAAAGGGGGATATCCCTGGACAACGACTCTGCGGTCTGCCCGTGATGAACGGTACGGTCGATGTCACCGGCAAACCGTGAAAACGGTTGACCGAGACCCCGCCGTCGGAATACAGTCAATCACAGTGCGTAGCGGTTAAGCGAAAATCAAATATCGGTCTATCTCCGTGCGTAGCGGTACGGCCCGCGGATAAAGGATTACCGATTTAAATGTCGCGGACACCGGTGTCCTATAGTACTCGGAACGTACGACGTGAACACGTCTCGGGTACGTCGAGATCGAACCAACGGTTAACGAGTTATTGCACACGGAAAAAACTACGTTCGAAAAGTTGAATTCGAAATCGTGTCGACGGACATCGCCGGGGCTGCCGTCATGTGCACCACCCCGGCACCGACGAATAACCGAGGACGTCGAGTGAAAAAAAAAAATCGAATTTTCACACGCGGTGGTTCGGACACGGTCACGGGGACGCCGCCGCGCACCAAGGGCGACTCCGCGCCTCGCCCGTCGAGGAAAAATATTTCCGCGTACGGCACTCCGAGTCCGCGGGACGTAATAATTCTTTACGTTAGTCCACCTCGCACCCGTCGAACGCCGACCAGACAAAAATCGGCAATCGATGAAGGGCACAGTGTCCACGGATCCGGTCACGGGGACGCCGCCGCGCACCAAGGGCGACTCCGCGCCTCGCCCGTCGAAGAAAAATTTTTCCGCGTTCGGCACTCCGAGTCCGCGGGGACGTAATAATTCTTTACGTTAGTCCATCTCGCACCCGTCGAACGCCGACCAGACAAAAATCGGCAATCGATGAAGGGCACAGTGTCCACGGATCCGGTCACGGGGACGCCGCCGCGCACCAAGGGCGACTCCGCGCCTCGCCCGTCGATGAAAAATATTTCCGCGTACGGCACTCCGAGTCCGCGGGACGTAATAATTCTTTACGTTAGTCCACCTCGCACCCGTCGAACGCCGACCAGACAAAAATCGGCAATCGATGAAGGGCACAGTGTCCACGGATCCGGTCACGGGGGACGCCGCCGCGCACCAAGGGCGACTCCGCGCCTCGCCCGTCGATGAAAAATATTTCCGCGTACGGCACTCCGAGTCCGCGGGACGTGCTCGCCGAATGCCCGCACCGAATAATACCGGTAAACCACATCCACTTGCCGTATTAATATTTTACGTTAGTCCACCTCGCACCCGTCGAACGCCGACCAGACAAAAATCGGCAATCGATGAAGGGGCACAGTGTCCACGGATCCGGTCACGGGGACGCCGCCGCGCACCAAGGGCGACTCCGCGCCTCGCCCGTCGATGAAAAATATTTCCGCGTACGGCACTCCGAGTCCGCGGGACGTAATAATTCTTTACGTTAGTCCACCTCGCACCCGTCGAACGCCGACCAGACAAAAATCGGCAATCGATGAAGGGCACAGTGTCCACGGATCCGGTCACGGGGGACGCCGCCGCGCACCAAGGGCGACTCCGCGCCTCGCCCGTCGATGAAAAATATTTCCGCGTACGGCACTCCGAGTCCGCGGGACGTAATAATTCTTTACGTTAGTCCACCTCGCACCCGTCGAACGCCGACCAGACAAAAATCGGCAATCGATGAAGGGCACAGTGTCCACGGATCCGGTCACGGGGACGCCGCCGCGCACCAAGGGCGACTCCGCGCCTCGCCCGTCGATGAAAAATATTTCCGCGTACGGCACTCCGAG
>NC_083560.1:156572765-156575214 GCF_019925205.1 Metopolophium dirhodum | reverse complement strand
TCGGCCCGGAGACGAACGGCCGAAACCGCACGCCTTGGTCCGGGTCTACCACTTATGCTACACCTCGGCATGTCTCCGAACAATGCCAGATTAGAGTCAAGCTCAACAGGGTCTTCTTTCCCCGCTGATTTTTCCAAGCCCGTTCCCTTGGCTGTGGTTTCGCTAGATAGTAGATAGGGACAGTGAGAATCTCGTTAATCCATTCATGCGCGTCACTAATTAGATGACGAGGCATTTGGCTACCTTAAAAGAGTCATAGTTACTCCTGCCGTTTACCCGCGCTTGCTTGAATTTCTTCACGTTGACATTCAGAGCACTGGGCAGAAATCACATCGCGTCAACACCCGTCCCGGGCCATCGCGATGCTTTGTTTTAATTAGACAGTCGGATTCCCCTGGTCCGTGCCAGTTCTGAGTTGACCGTTACATGGCTGTCGATCCGGCTACGCGACCGACGCCGCGGCGGCCGGACCGCCCGGTGACGGCGAACCGACACCAAGGCGATCGGCCGGCCGCGACGCGGCCAGCGACCGAAGCTCGGTGGTTCCACGGTCGGCGGACGGCGACGGGCCCGCGGCCGCCTCGAGGCTCCCGGTCCGAAGACCGGGCGCGCGGGCGACGGCCGGGGTGTCGCCAAAACCGCCTACGCTTCTACGACGACCCGAACCCGACAGCCACGCTCCTCAGAGCCAATCCTTATCCCGAAGTTACGGATCGGTTTTGCCGACTTCCCTTACCTACATTATTCTATGCGGCTAGAGGCTGCTCACCTCGGAGACCTGCTGCGGATATCGGTACGAACCGACGCGAAGACTCCGCGTGGCCCTCTCTCGAATTTTCAAGGTCCGCGTGGGGATCACGGACACCGCCGCAACGAGCGGTGCTCTTCGCGCTCGCGTCCCTATCGCCCGGCTAGAGGATTCCAGGGACGTACAACGCTCACAGAGAAAAGAGAACTCTACCCAGATCCCCCGGCGGCTTCTTCGAGTTCATTCTGGTTACCCAGACGAGACAAAAGAGCCCCGAACACTAGGGAGCGGTTCCGCGTCGGGTTCCGGAATACGAACCGGATTCCCTCTCGCCCCAAGGGCGATTCGAAAACGCCTTCGCCCGTGGTACGAGGATCTCTCCCCGGGCTTAGGATCGACTGACTCTTGGACAACGGCTGTTCACAAGAAACCCTTCTCCACGGCAGCCCCCGAGGGCCCCTCTCGAGTATTTGCTACTACCACCAAGATCTGCACCGACGGCGGCTCCAGGCGGTCTCGCGACCTGCCCTTCGACGCACACCGCCGCGCCATCCTACTCGTCGAGGCTTGCCGGGGACCGACCGCCGCGAGCGACGACCGGCCCCACTATGCCGTCGACGGCCGAGTATAGGCACGACGCTCCAGCGCCATCCATTTTCAGAGCTAGTTGCTTCGGCAGGTGAGTTGTTACACACTCCTTAGCGGATTCCGACTTCCATGGCCACCGTCCTGCTGTCATCAGCAACCAACGCCTTTCATGGTCTCTGAATACGCGTCGATTTCGGCGCCTTAACTCGGCGTTCGGTTCATCCCGCAGCGCCAGTTCTGCTTACCAAAAATGGCCCACTAAGCGCCTAGGGTTCCGTCGCCGGCTTCGCACGCGGTTCACGCGGTGTACCAGGTAAAGCCGGCGATCTCACCCATTTATAGTTTGAGAATAGGTTGAGGTCGTTTCGGCCCCAATGTCCTCTAATCATTCGCTTTACCGTATGAGACATCCTCCGTGTTACGAGCGTGTTGTTACCGCGCCGTACAGCGCGGAGTCCCACCGGCGTCCGTACGCCCGCGAACGGGCGGGACACATCGGCGCCAGCTATCCTGAGGGAAACTTCGGATGGAACCAGCTACTAGATGGTTCGATTAGTCTTTCGCCCCTATACCCAGCTCAGACGATCGATTTGCACGTCAGAATCGCTGCGGACCTCCATCAGGGTTTCCCCTGACTTCATCCTGGCCAGGCATAGTTCACCATCTTTCGGGTACCAACGTGTGCGCTAAGGGTGCGCCCTCGGACGGCCGAAGCCGACCTGGCGAAGACGCCCCCGGACTGCGGACCAGCGCGACTTTGAACGCCGGTGGGTTCGGTCGCTAGGCCATCGTCCGCACCGTAAACGGTTCACTTTCATTGCGCCAAACGTGGTTTTTCGTAAGATCACCGTTGACTCGCGCACACGTTAGACTCCTTGGTCCGTGTTTCAAGACGGGTCGGAAAGTAGCCCGAAATCGTCGCCGACCGACGGGACCCCGCCTGCGACGGGGCCGCGTCGACGGTTCTTGCCGTCGGGCGAGCCGACCAGGAGCACCGGGGTTCGGCGCGAACGGTCACGCCGAAACGCAACCGCCGCCGCGACGAACGCCACCCAAGCCCTTCGGCCGGCGCCCAACGGGTCGCGACGTCCGCTAACCGAGCGAAAGATCCGG
>NC_083560.1:156562765-156567765 GCF_019925205.1 Metopolophium dirhodum | reverse complement strand
CATGTGCACCACCCCGGCACCGACGAATAACCGAGGACGTCGAGTGAAAAAAAAAAATCGAATTTTCACACACGGTGGTCCGTGCGACGGGACGGTACGGCGGGCGCGCAGCTCGGCGACGGTAATCACCCCTGTAACGTCGCGGTCAGCGCAGAAATTCTACGCGGTAAAGGTTTTCGGCAAAGGGGGATATCCCTGGACAACGACTCTGCGGTCTGCCCGTGATGAACGGTACGGTCGATGTCACCGGCAAACCGTGAAAACGGTTGACCGAGACCCCGCCGTCGGAATACAGTCAATCACAGTGCGTAGCGGTTAAGCGAAAATCAAATATCGGTCTATCTCCGTGCGTAGCGGTACGGCCCGCGGATAAAGGATTACCGATTTAAATGTCGCGGACACCGGTGTCCTATAGTACTCGGAACGTACGACGTGAACACGTCTCGGGTACGTCGAGATCGAACCAACGGTTAACGAGTTATTGCACACGGAAAAACTACGTTCGAAAAGTTGAATTCGAAATCGTGTCGACGGACATCGCCGGGGCTGCCGTCATGTGCACCACCCCGGGACCGCCGAATAACCGCGAACGTCGAGTGAAAAAAAAAAATCGAATTTTCACACGCGGTGGTTCGGATCCGGTCACGGGGACGCCGCCGCGCACCAAGGGCGACTCCGCGCCTCGCCCGTCGATGAAAAATATTTCCGCGTACGGCACTCCGAGTCCGCGGGACGTAATAATTCTTTACGTTAGTCCACCTCGCACCCGTCGAACGCCGACCAGACAAAAATCGGCAATCGATGAAGGGCACAGTGTCCACGGATCCGGTCACGGGGACGCCGCCGCGCACCAAGGGCGACTCCGCGCCTCGCCCGTCGATGAAAAATATTTCCGCGTACGGCACTCCGAGTCCGCGGGACGTGCTCGCCGAATGCCCGCACCGAATAATACCGGTAAACCACATCCACTTGCCGTATTAATATTTTACGTTAGTCCACCTCGCACCCGTCGAACGCCGACCAGACAAAAATCGGCAATCGATGAAGGGCACAGTGTCCACGGATCCGGTCACGGGGACGCCGCCGCGCACCAAGGGCGACTCCGCGCCTCGCCCGTCGAAGAAAAATTTTTCCGCGTTCGGCACACCGAGTCCGCGGGACGTAATAATTCTTTACGTTAGTCCACCTCGCACCCGTCGAACGCCGACCAGACAAAAATCGGCAATCGATGAAGGGCACAGTGTCCACGGATCCGGTCACGGGGACGCCGCCGCGCACCAAGGGCGACTCCGCGCCTCGCCCGTCGATGAAAAATATTTCCGCGTACGGCACTCCGAGTCCGCGGGACGTAATAATTCTTTACGTTAGTCCACCTCGCACCCGTCGAACGCCGACCAGACAAAAATCGGCAATCGATGAAGGGCACAGTGTCCACGGATCCGGTCACGGGGACGCCGCCGCGCACCAAGGGCGACTCCGCGCCTCGCCCGTCGATGAAAAATATTTCCGCGTACGGCACTCCGAGTCCGCGGGACGTGCTCGCCGAATGCCCGCACCGAATAATACCGGTAAACCACATCCACTTGCCGTATTAATATTTTACGTTAGTCCACCTCGCACCCGTCGAACGCCGACCAGACAAAAATCGGCAATCGATGAAGGGCACAGTGTCCACGGATCCGGTCACGGGGACGCCGCCGCGCACCAAGGGCGACTCCGCGCCTCGCCCGTCGATGAAAAATTTTTCCGCGTTCGGCACACCGAGTCCGCGGGACGTAATAATTCTTTACGTTAGTCCACCTCGCACCCGTCGAACGCCGACCAGACAAAAATCGGCAATCGATGAAGGGCACAGTGTCCACGGATCCGGTCACGGGGACGCCGCCGCGCACCAAGGGCGACTCCGCGCCTCGCCCGTCGATGAAAAATATTTCCGCGTACGGCACTCCGAGTCCGCGGGACGTAATAATTCTTTACGTTAGTCCACCTCGCACCCGTCGAACGCCGACCAGACAAAAATCGGCAATCGATGAAGGGCACAGTGTCCACGGATCCGGTCACGGGGACGCCGCCGCGCACCAAGGGCGACTCCGCGCCTCGCCCGTCGATGAAAAATATTTCCGCGTACGGCACTCCGAGTCCGCGGGACGTGCTCGCCGAATGCCCGCACCGAATAATACCGGTAAACCACATCCACTTGCCGTATTAATATTTTACGTTAGTCCTCACCTCGCACCCGTCGAACGCCGACCAGACAAAAATGGCAATCGATGAAGGGCACAGTGTCCACGGATCCGGTCACGGGGACGCCGCCGCGCACCAAGGGCGACTCCGCGCCTCGCCCGTCGAAGAAAAATTTTTTCCGCGTTCGGCACACCGAGTCCGCGGGACGTAATAATTCTTTACGTTAGTCCACCTCGCACCCGTCGAACGCCGACCAGACAAAAATCGGCAATCGATGAAGGGCACAGTGTCCACGGATCCGGTCACGGGGACGCCGCCGCGACACCAAGGGCGACTCCGCGCCTCGCCCGTCGATGAAAAATATTTCCGCGTACGGCACTCCGAGTCCGCGGGACGTAATAATTCTTTACGTTAGTCCACCTCGCACCCGTCGAACGCCGACCAGACAAAAATCGGCAATCGATGAAGGCACAGTGTCCACGGATCCGGTCACGGGGACGCCCGCCGCGCACCAAGGGCGACTCCGCGCCTCGCCCGTCGATGAAAAATATTTCCGCGTACGGCACTCCGAGTCCGCGGGACGTGCTCGCCGAATGCCCGCACGAATAATACCGGTAAACCACATCCACTTGCCGTATTAATATTTACGTTAGTCCACCTCGCACCCGTCGAACGCCCGACCAGACAAAAATCGGCAATCGATGAGGGCACAGTGTCCACGGATCCGGTCACGGGGACGCCGCCGCGCACCAAGAGTGCGACTCCGCGCCTCGCCCGTCGATGAAAAATTTTTCCGCGTTCGGCACACCGAGTCCGCGGGACGTAATAATTCTTTACGTTAGTCCACCTCGCACCCGTCGAACGCCGACCAGACAAAAATCGGCAATCGATGAGGGCACAGTGTCCACGGATCCGGTCCACGGGACGCCGCCGCGCACCAAGGGCGACTCGCGCCTCGCCCGTCGATGAAAAATATTCCGCGTACGGCACTCCGAGTCCGCGGGACGTAATAATTCTTTACGTTAGTCCACCTCGCACCCGTCGAACGCCGACCAGACAAAAATCGGCAATCGATGAAGGGCACAGTGTCCACGGATCCGGTCACGGGGACGCCGCCCGCGCACCAAGGCGACTCCGCGCCTCGCCCGTCGATGAAAAATATTTCCCGCGTACGGCACTCCGAGTCCGCGGGGACGTGCTCGCCGAATGCCCGCACCGAATAATACCGGTAAACCACATCCACTTGCCGTATTAATATTTTACGTTAGTCCACCTCGCACCCGTTCGAACGCCGACCAGACAAAAATCGGCAATCGATGAAGGGCACAGTGTCCACGGATCCGGTCACGGGGACCCGCCGCGCACCAAGGGCGACTCCGCGCCTCGCCCGTCGAAGAAAAATTTTTCCGCGTTCGGCACACCGAGTCCGCGGGGACGTAATAATTCTTTACGTTAGTCCACCTCGCACCGTCGAACGCCGACCAGACAAAAATTCGGCAATCGATGAAGGGCACAGTGGTCCACGGATCCGGTCACGGGGACGCCGCCGCGCACCAAGGGCGACTCCGCGCCTCGCCCGTCGATGAAAAATATTTCCGCGTACGGCACTCCGAGTCCGCGGGACGTAATAATTCTTTACGTTAGTCCACCTCGCACCCGTCGAACGCCGACCAGACAAAAATCGGCAATCGATGAAGGGCACAGTGTCCACGGATCCGGTCACGGGGACGCCGCCGCGCACCAAGGCGACTCCGCGCCTCGCCCGTCGAAGAAAAATTTTTCCGCGTTCGGCACACCGAGTCCGCGGGACGTAATAATTCTTTACGTTAGTCCACCTCGCACCCGTCGAACGCCGACCAGACAAAAATCGGCAATCGATGAAGGGCACAGTGTCCACGGATCCGGTCACGGGGACGCCGCCGCGCACCAAGGGCGACTCCGCGCCTCGCCCGTCGATGAAAAATATTTCCGCGTACGGCACTCCGAGTCCGCGGGACGTAATAATTCTTTACGTTAGTCCACCTCGCACCCGTCGAACGCCGACCAGACAAAAATCGGCAATCGATGAAGGGCACAGTGTCCACGGATCCGGTCACGGGGACGCCGCCGCGCACCAAGGGCGACTCCGCGCCTCGCCCGTCGATGAAAAATATTTCCGCGTACGGCACTCCGAGTCCGCGGGACGTGCTCGCCGAATGCCCGCACCGAATAATACCGGTAAACCACATCCACTTGCCGTATTAATATTTTACGTTAGTCCACCTCGCACCCGTCGAACGCCGACCAGACAAAAATCGGCAATCGATGAAGGGCACAGTGTCCACGGATCCGGTCACGGGGACGCCGCCGCGCACCAAGGGCGACTCCGCGCCTCGCCCGTCGATGAAAAATTTTTCCGCGTTCGGCACACCGAGTCCGCGGGACGTAATAATTCTTTACGTTAGTCCACCTCGCACCCGTCGAACGCCGACCAGACAAAAATCGGCAATCGATGAAGGGCACAGTGTCCCACGGATCCGGTCACGGGGACGCCGCCGCGCACCAAGGGCGACTCCGCGCCTCGCCGTCGATGAAAAATATTTCCGCGTACGGCACTCCCGAGTCCGCGGGACGTAATAATTCTTTTACGTTAGTCCACCTCGCACCCGTCGAACGCCGACCAGACAAAAATCGGCAATCGATGAAGGGCACAGTGTCCACGGATCCGGTCACGGGGACGGCCGCCGCGCACCAAGGGCGACTCCGCGCCTCGCCCGTCGATGAAAAATATTTCCGCGTACGGCACTCCGAGTCCGCGGGACGTGCTCGCCGAATGC
>NC_083560.1:156555265-156557765 GCF_019925205.1 Metopolophium dirhodum | reverse complement strand
AGCGTGTTGTTACCGCGCCGTACAGCGCGGAGTCCCACCGGCGTCCGTACGCCCGCGAACGGGCGGGACACATCGGCGCCAGCTATCCTGAGGGAAACTTCGGATGGAACCAGCTACTAGATGGTTCGATTAGTCTTTCGCCCCTATACCCAGCTCAGACGATCGATTTGCACGTCAGAATCGCTGCGGACCTCCATCAGGGTTTCCCCTGACTTCATCCTGGCCAGGCATAGTTCACCATCTTTCGGGTACCAACGTGTGCGCTAAGGGTGCGCCCTCGGACGGCCGAAGCCGACCTGGCGAAGACGCCCCCGGACTGCGGACCAGCGCGACTTTGAACGCCGGTGGGTTCGGTCGCTAGGCCATCGTCCGCACCGTAAACGGTTCACTTTCATTGCGCCAAACGTGGTTTTTCGTAAGATCACCGTTGACTCGCGCACACGTTAGACTCCTTGGTCCGTGTTTCAAGACGGGTCGGAAAGTAGCCCGAAATCGTCGCCGACCGACGGGACCCCGCCTGCGACGGGGCCGCGTCGACGGTTCTTGCCGTCGGGCGAGCCGACCAGGAGCACCGGGGTTCGGCGCGAACGGTCACGCCGAAACGCAACCGCCGCGACGAACGCCACCCAAGCCCTTCGGCCGGCGCCCAACGGGTCGCGACGTCCGCTAACCGAGCGAAAGATCCGGCCGGCGGTTAGACCGACCGTGAATTCGCCCGGCGGGGACTCGCGGGCTCTGTCCGTTTACACCCGAACAGTTTCACGTTCTTATGAACTCTCTCTTCAAAGTTCTTTTCAACTTTCCCTCACGGTACTTGTAAACTATCGGTCTCGTGGCCGTATTTAGCCTTAGATGGAGTTTACCACCAACTTCGGGCTGCACTCTCAAGCAACCCGACTCGAAGGCGCGGTCCGATCCCGGAACGCTGTGACGGCCTCTACTGGCCTGGCACCATCTGCGGGCCATGGCCCCGTTCAAGGGAGACTTGGACCGTCACGTGCGCCCCGGCAACGAGGCCGGCCCGTACGCCACAACTCCCATAGGTGCCGCGACACAAAAGTGCGCGGCGGGATTCGGCGATGGGCTTTTCCCTGTTCGCTCGCCGCTACTAAGGGAATCACGGTTGTTTTCTTTTCCTCCGCTTATTAATATGCTTAAATCCGGCGGGTAGTCCCGCCTGATCTGAGGTCGGAACGTATCGGTTTTTTTTTTTTTTTAAATTACACGGCAGCCTGCGGTCCGCGCTCCGCCCGTACGGTGACCGTCCGCGTCCGCGTCTCGGAAGCCGGAGAGGTCCGTGGACTCTCAGCCGACCCGGCCGCGCTCTCGCGCGGCGGGCGGACGGGGACGTGCCGTTTGACGACGCGAGAACCCGTGACTGTTTGCCGTCACAACTTGGGCGGACGACCGGAGGCGGCCGCGCGCGAGCGCGGTTTTCCACGGTCGAACCGCCAATCTCGCACCACCGGAGCGGCCGACGGGCGGGCGGACAGTCCCCGGGAGGACTGCCGCCGCCGTCGGACGCCTGCCGGCGGCGCATCGGTCTGGCCGAGTATCCGGTATACGACCCTCAGACAGGCGTGGCCCGGGACCCGCGGGTCACCGAGGCCGCAATGTGCGTTCGACTGGTCGATGTTCGTATAACCTGCGGATTACACGACGACGCGCAGATAGCTGCGGTCTTCATCGATCCACGAGCCAAGTGATCCGCTGTTCGGGGTCGGGTGTTTTTTTTTTGTCGACGAAACTTCTACCGGCCACGCGCCGTGCGCGGACGCACGGCGGGGCCCGTATGGTCTTTCGACGTTAACCATCTTTCGGTCGACGCTCGGTCGGGGGTCGCGGCGCGCGGGCGGTCGGCGAGCTAGTCGCGAGCGCACGCGGCCACGGGGTCGGATTAGGCGCGCGCGAGACCGGCAAGTGCTGCCGGTACCGCGGGCCCGTCTCTAATGATCCTTCCGCAGGTTCACCTACGGAAACCTTGTTACGACTTTTACTTCCTCTAAACGGCCGATTTCGGTCATCTTCGCGATCGCGCGACGACCCAGCCCCCGAGGGGGCCGAATAACGCGCGTCCACTCCGAAGACCTCAATGCGACCGTTCAATCGGTAGTAGCGACGGGCGGTGTGTACAAAGGGCAGGGACGTAATCAACGCGAGCTGATGACTCGCGCTTACTGGGAATTCCTCGTTCACGTGGAAAAATTGCAAGCCACGATCCCTAAGCACGAAGGAGGTTCAGCGGGTTACCCGGAAGCCTGTCGGCCCAGGAATGTTAACACACGCTGATTCCTTCAGTGTAGCGCGCGTGCGGCCCAGAACATCTAAGGGCATCACAGACCTGTTATCGCTCAGTCTCGTGCGGCTATTTTCGTCCGCCGCCTGTCCCTCTAAGAAGAGTTTAAGCTCCTGGGAGCCGGCGGTAGCCCTAGTAACGTATCGTGATCCGCCGGCGACGGCCGCGAACACGGCGCGCTTCACCACGGAGCCCGACGCACGA
>NC_083560.1:156548490-156554765 GCF_019925205.1 Metopolophium dirhodum | reverse complement strand
GAATCACGGTTGTTTTCTTTTCCTCCGCTTATTAATATGCTTAAATCCGGCGGGTAGTCCCGCCTGATCTGAGGTCGGAACGTATCGGTTTTTTTTTTTTTTAAATTACACGGCAGCCTGCGGTCCGCGCTCCGCCCGTACGGTGACCGTCCGCGTCCGCGTCTCGGAAGCCGGAGAGGTCCGTGGACTCTCAGCCGACCCGGCCGCGCTCTCGCGCGGCGGGCGGACGGGGACGTGCCGTTTGACGACGCGAGAACCCGTGACTGTTTGCCGTCACAACTTGGGCGGACGACCGGAGGCGGCCGCGCGAGCGCGGTTTTCCACGGTCGAACCGCCAATCTCGCACCACCGGAGCGGCCGACGGGCGGGCGGACAGTCCCCGGGAGGACTGCCGCCGCCGTCGGACGCCTGCCGGCGGCGCATCGGTCTGGCCGAGTATCCGGTATACGACCCTCAGACAGGCGTGGCCCGGGACCCGCGGGTCACCGAGGCCGCAATGTGCGTTCGACTGGTCGATGTTCGTATAACCTGCGGATTACACGACGACGCGCAGATAGCTGCGGTCTTCATCGATCCACGAGCCAAGTGATCCGCTGTTCGGGGTCGGGTGTTTTTTTTTGTCGACGAAACTTCTACCGGCCACGCGCCGTGCGCGGACGCACGGCGGGGCCCGTATGGTCTTTCGACGTTAACCATCTTTCGGTCGACGCTCGGTCGGGGGGTCGCGGCGCGCGGGCGGTCGGCGAGCTAGTCGCGAGCGCACGCGGCCACGGGGTCGGATTAGGCGCGCGCGAGACCGGCAAGTGCTGCCGGTACCGCGGGCCCGTCTCTAATGATCCTTCCGCAGGTTCACCTACGGAAACCTTGTTACGACTTTTACTTCCTCTAAACGGCCGATTTCGGTCATCTTCGCGATCGCGCGACGACCCAGCCCCCGAGGGGGCCGAATAACGCGCGTCCACTCCGAAGACCTCAATGCGACCGTTCAATCGGTAGTAGCGACGGGCGGTGTGTACAAAGGGCAGGGACGTAATCAACGCGAGCTGATGACTCGCGCTTACTGGGAATTCCTCGTTCACGTGGAAAAATTGCAAGCCACGATCCCTAAGCACGAAGGAGGTTCAGCGGGTTACCCGGAAGCCTGTCGGCCCAGGAATGTTAACACACGCTGATTCCTTCAGTGTAGCGCGCGTGCGGCCCAGAACATCTAAGGGCATCACAGACCTGTTATCGCTCAGTCTCGTGCGGCTATTTTCGTCCGCCGCCTGTCCCTCTAAGAAGAGTTTAAGCTCCTGGGAGCCGGCGGTAGCCCTAGTAACGTATCGTGATCCGCCGGCGACGGCCGCGAACACGGCGCGCTTCACCACGGAGCCCGACGCACGACGGACGCGCGCCGACCGGAGGTTGCCCCCCGGCCGACACACGCCCGCCGCACGCCGGGACGCGGATGGCGCGGCCGCGCTCGACGACCGCCGTGGACGACGGGCGAACGCGTTCGGGGATACCGGGCCGAGCCGACGGGTACGCGAACACGAACGGCCGAAACCGCCCGCGCCGCGCACACGCCGACCCGGGGTTACCCGCCTAGTTAGCAGGACAGAGTCTCGTTCGTTATCGGAATTAACCAGACAGATCGCTCCACCAACTAAGAACGGCCATGCACCACCACCCACCGAATCAAGAAAGAGCTCTCAATCTGTCAATCTTTCCGGTGTCCGGGCCTGGTGAGGTTTCCCGTGTTGAGTCAAATTAAGCCGCAGGCTCCACTCCTGGTGGTGCCCTTCCGTCAATTCCTTTAAGTTTCAACTTTGCAATCATACTTCCCCCGGAACCGAAAAGCTTCGGTTTCCCGGAAGCTGCCCGCCGGGTCGTTAATGAAACGCCGGCGGATCGCTAGCTGGCATCGTTTACAGTTAGAACTAGGGCGGTATCTGATCGCCTTCGAACCTCTAACTTTCGTTCTTGATCATACGAGAACGTACTTGGCAAATGCTTTCGCGTCAGTTCGTCTCGAGACGATCCAAGAATTTCACCTCTAACGTCTCGGTACGAATGCCCCCGCCCGTCTCTGTTGATCATTACCTCCGGTCCCGAAAACCGGCCCGGCGGGACGCGCGGGCGACTGGCGCCCGCGGCCCGGCGGCCCGCGCACGGAAACGCCCCGGAGGGCGATTTCGCGCGCCCGCGAAGGGCGGAGATGCGCGGGACCGAGGTCTTGTTCCATTATTCCATGCGACCAGTATTCAGGGCCTTTTGACGAGACGGCCGTGAAGCCGCCCCGCCAGATTTGAGCCTGCTTTGAGCACTCTAATTTGTTCAAAGTAAACGTGTCGGCCCGCCGACGGCAATCGGTGAAGATCACCGCGCAGCAAGATTGGAGTAGGCGGCCGCCGTCGTCGAACCCCGACGGCCGCGCGACGCGTGGCCGCGCGGCGCGCCGGAAGCCCGAGACACGTGTCCGCCTGCCGACAATACGTCCGGCCGACGTGCCGGTAACTAACACCCCGAGACGGCTGACGAGCGCGACGACGACCGCGCCGACGGGACACGTGGTCCCGCGACACGGCCGGCCGCGACACGACGGACCGCCAGGGTGGTCCGGCACCGCCCAGACACAGATCCGACTACGAGCTTTTTAACCGCAACAACTTTAATATACGCTATTGGAGCTGGAATTACCGCGGCTGCTGGCACCAGACTTGCCCTCCAATTGATCCTCGTTTAAAGGTTTTAAAGTGTTCTCATTCCGATTACGGGGCCTCGGATGAGTCCCGTATCGTTATTTTTCGTCACTACCTCCCCGTTCCGGGAGTGGGTAATTTGCGCGCCTGCTGCCTTCCTTGGATGTGGTAGCCGTTTCTCAGGCTCCCTCTCCGGAATCGAACCCTGATTCCCCGTTACCCGTTACCACCACGGTAGGCATGGAACCTACCGTCGACAGTTGATAAGGCAGACATTTGAAAGATGCGTCGCCGGTACGGAGACCGTGCGATCAGCTCGAAGTTATTCAGAGTCACCAGGTCTTTGCGCGGGCCGCGATCGGGACGCGCACGAAGCGCGCCGCGACGGGCCGGTTTTGATCTAATAAAAGCGTTCCTCCCGCGAGCGACGCCCGAGGGCGCCGCGACGGTCGGAACTCTGTCGGCATGTATTAGCTCTAGAATTACCACAGTTATCCAAGTAACTTGGGTACGATCTAAGGAACCACAACTGATTTAATGAGCCTTTCGCGGTTTCACCTTAATGCGGCTTGCACTGAGACATGCATGGCTTAATCTTTGAGACAAGCATATGACTACTGGCAGGATCAACCAGGGATCTCGGTTTTACAACAACTGCGTCCCGTGACGGATCCCCGCGGCGACGCCGACCAAGGGGCGACGACGACGCGGACACTCGTCTCGGGACGCGTGCGTCCGAGCGCCGGTCCGCCCGTGGGCGAGCCGACGCCGAGGAAGGTCGAAACGACCGTGACCGGTATACGGTCACGGCGCACGACCGACCGCGGTTCGAGTGGGATACGTGCGCGGACGGGCGCCCGTAAACCGCGCGCTTCGGTCGACGCGAGCGCCGCACTGAGCACCCGCAGAACGCGGGGCGACTGCGGCGGCGGTCGCGTGCGGTAGACCGAACACACGCGGAGAGCGAGCGCTCGCCCGACGCGACGTGACCCGTGCGTTGACGAGAGTCGGGGTTAGCGCGTACGCCGTCCGTTTTCAGCGGACGGAGAATTACCGCGCTAGCGCCTCTCGCCAGGTTTATAACGGCCCCCAGCCGAGATCGTGGGGGAAGCCGGGACGCGACGCGAAGTCCGTCGTCCCGGGGCTTCGCCCCGGCGACCGCCGGGCACGGCGACGATGGCCGGCCGCGGCGGGAATGTTTTGGCGTCGAGAGCTCGTAACTTGCGGAACGGTAACGGGAGTCGTCATCGATTTTTGAAAAAAACGATTTGCGCGTCGGAGGCCCACCGGAAGGCGGGCCTGCGACGCCGGTTGAGTTTTGCCACTCGGCGTGCGAGATGGGTCGGTCGCCGAAACTTGGACGGATACCATCGAAGGGCACTGGATTGCTGACCATTCCGAAGACTGGGGCAGACCGTGTGCGCGGCGATGGACGCGTCGGCTTCGGCGTCGCCCGTGGCTTTGCTGTCGTACGTGATTGGCGATCGGACGCCGGCGGAACGCCGACGACCGAGTCGCTCACAAATTTACAAAATCTCGAGTTTCACAATGTGCGACGGGGGTATTCACGCGTAGTGGTACACCCGAGTCGAAGGAACTTCGCCATCACCGTGCGTAGCGGTTAGCCGAGAATCGAAAATCCGTCAATCACCGTGCGTAGCGGTTAGGCGAAAATCACAAAATCCGTGCGTAGCGGTACGGCCGCGGATAAAGGATTACCGATTTAAATGTCGCGGACACCGGTGTCCTATAGTACTCGGAACGTACGACGTGAACACGTCTCGGGTACGTCGAGATCGAACCAACGGTTAACGAGTTATTGCACACGGAAAAACTACGTTCGAAAAGTTGAATTCGAAATCGTGTCGACGGACATCGCCGGGGCTGCCGTCATGTGCACCACCCCGGCACCGACGAATAACCGAGGACGTCGAGTGAAAAAAAAAAATCGAATTTTCACACACGGTGGTCCGTGCGACGAGACGGTACGGCGGGCGCGCAGCTCGGCGACGGTAATCACCCCTGTAACGTCGCGGTCAGCGCAGAAATTCTACGCGGTAAAGGTTTTCGGCAAAGGGGGATATCCCTGGACAACGACTCTGCGGTCTGCCCGTGATGAACGGTACGGTCGATGTCACCGGCAAACCGTGAAAACGGTTGACCGAGACCCCGCCGTCGGAATACAGTCAATCACAGTGCGTAGCGGTTAAGCGAAAATCAAATATCGGTCTATCTCCGTGCGTAGCGGTACGGCCGCGGATAAAGGATTACCGATTTAAATGTCGCGGACACCGGTGTCCTATAGTACTCGGAACGTACGACGTGAACACGTCTCGGGTACGTCGAGATCGAACCAACGGTTAACGAGTTATTGCACACGGAAAAACTACGTTCGAAAAGTTGAATTCGAAATCGTGTCGACGGACATCGCCGGGGCTGCCGTCATGTGCACCACCCCGGCACCGACGAATAACCGAGGACGTCGAGTGAAAAAAAAAAATCGAATTTTCACACGCGGTGGTTCGGACACGGTCACGGGGACGCCGCCGCGCACCAAGGGCGACTCCGCGCCTCGCCCGTCGAGGAAAAATATTTCCGCGTACGGCACTCCGAGTCCGCGGGACGTAATAATTCTTTACGTTAGTCCACCTCGCACCCGTCGAACGCCGACCAGACAAAAATCGGCAATCGATGAAGGGCACAGTGTCCACGGATCCGGTCACGGGGACGCCGCCGCGCACCAAGGGCGACTCCGCGCCTCGCCCGTCGAAGAAAAATTTTTCCGCGTTCGGCACTCCGAGTCCGCGGGACGTAATAATTCTTTACGTTAGTCCATCTCGCACCCGTCGAACGCCGACCAGACAAAAATCGGCAATCGATGAAGGGCACAGTGTCCACGGATCCGGTCACGGGGACGCCGCCGCGCACCAAGGGCGACTCCGCGCCTCGCCCGTCGATGAAAAATATTTCCGCGTACGGCACTCCGAGTCCGCGGGACGTAATAATTCTTTACGTTAGTCCACCTCGCACCCGTCGAACGCCGACCAGACAAAAATCGGCAATCGATGAAGGGCACAGTGTCCACGGATCCGGTCACGGGGACGCCGCCGCGCACCAAGGGCGACTCCGCGCCTCGCCCGTCGAGGAAAAATATTTCCGCGTACGGCACTCCGAGTCCGCGGGACGTGCTCGCCGAATGCCCGCACCGAATAATACCGGTAAACCACATCCACTTGCCGTATTAATATTTTACGTTAGTCCACCTCGCACCCGTCGAACGCCGACCAGACAAAAATCGGCAATCGATGAAGGGCACAGTGTCCACGGATCCGGTCACGGGGACGCCGCCGCGCACCAAGGGCGACTCCGCGCCTCGCCCGTCGATGAAAAATATTTCCGCGTACGGCACTCCGAGTCCGCGGGACGTAATAATTCTTTACGTTAGTCCACCTCGCACCCGTCGAACGCCGACCAGACAAAAATCGGCAATCGATGAAGGGCACAGTGTCCACGGATCCGGTCACGGGGACGCCGCCGCGCACCAAGGGCGACTCCGCGCCTCGCCCGTCGAGGAAAAATATTTCCGCGTACGGC